>NC_080378.1:29418988-29583574 GCF_014773155.1 Arachis stenosperma
ATTATCAATCACGATGAGTTTGACAACTCAAGAGTTACCAATTAATCAACCAAAGCCAAAAGAAAAAAATCTAAATTATTTATATAAATAAAGGGAAGCAATCATGAGTCTGAAATAATTCAAATTATATTAATTAAGAAAATCCTAACATAAAAAGTTCATAAACAAATAAAAGAGAAAATAAATAAAAAGAACATTGAACCTGTGATGAAGAAGATAAAAATATTCCTAAGTCCTTTAAGAGGAATCTTAATCCTAATCCTAAGAGAGAGGAGAGAACCTCTCTCTCTAAAAACTACATCTAAATTATGAAAAGTGAATTTTGATCTGATCTGAAGTATCCCTGCATGTTCCTGACTTTAATCTACGTTCCTGGGCTAAAATCTAGGTCTAAATGCGGCCTAAAACCGTCTTCAGCGTATTCTGTAATTTTTGCAGATCGCGCATGTCACGCGTACGCGTCAGTCACGCGTTCGCGTCACTCAGCATTTTTCGTGCCACGCGTGCGCGTCATTCACGCATTCGCGTCACTCGTGCAGCTTCCAATCCACGCGGTCGCGTCAGGTACGCGAGCGCGTCACTGCGTTTTTCTCCATTTCGCGCGATTGCGTGAGCCATGCGCCCGCGTCGCTTTTCGCTGGACATCTCCTCAATTTCTTGTGTTCCTTCCATTTTTGCAAACTTCCCCTCCATTCTCTCAGCCATTTCTACCCTATGAGGCTTGAAACACTTAACACACATATCACGAAATCGAATGATATAAAGAAGAATAAAAATATACAATTAAAAGATCTTTAGGAAGCAAGTTTTTAATCATAGAACAATTTGGGAAGGAATTGTAAATACATGCTAATCATATGAATAAGTGGGTGAAAAGCTTGATAAAATCACTCAATTAAACACAATATAAACCATAAAATAATGGTTTATCAAACTCCCCACACTTAAACATTAGCATGTCCTCATGCTAAGCTCAAGGAGATAAAATAAATGAGTAGGGAAAAGCAAGACTCGTAGAATACAACCTATGAATGTGAATGCAACTATATGCTAAAATGATTCTACCACTTGGTTAAAAATAAATAAGTTCTCCAAGACAAACATAAACCAAATTCCACTAATTCAAATCATACAATAAAAAGCAAGTAAACTTGTAAGAAGATAGTTCATGAAAGCAGGGAACATATAATCAAGCACTGAACCCTCACTGGTAGTGTATATCACTCTAGTCTCTCTAGTGTATATGGTAATTCACTATACTCTTCTGTAATCATGCTTTCTAAACTTTGTTCTTCATCTAACCAATCAACAAATATTTAGTATACCAGTGCAAACATCATGAGGTCTTGTCAGGGTTGTAATGGGGCTGAGGTAAAGGTATATATATATATATATATATATATATATATATATATATATATATATATATATATATATATATATATATATATAAGGCTAAGTGAGCTAACAAAGTGAATCCTTGATTAGTCTAAGATCTCTCCTAACATAGACATACTTTATATAATTTAAAATGCTTTACCTAGCTACCCAAATTTTTCCCACTTTTGTATTACATGCTCATGTATCAAAGTTATTTTTTTGAATTTTGTCCCATGTGCATTGATTCTTTTTATTTTGCATTTGGGGTAATATATATATATTTTATTTTTTTTATCAATGCACATGGTAATTTAATTATTTTGATTTCACATGAGCATGCTTCCCAAATTTTCAAATAACTTATTCAATTTAATTCCCTACTTTTTCCTATCATCCCATGTTCCCATAAAATTCCCCACACTTAAATTATACACAATATCTATCTTAAGCTAACCAAGGATTCAATTTGGAATTTTTATTTTGTTTTTCTGCTTAAGGCTAGTAATGTGGTTATAAAACAGAAGGAAATTTAAAAAGCTCAAAGTGGCTAACAAGGGTGACATAAAAGGGTAGGCTTATTTGGGATAAGTGAGCAAAAATAAGTAATGGCCTCAATCACATGCAGGCATGTAAATATACTAAACAATGGACATATAGATTGGAACAAAATAAAGATTACAATCATAGAGAAGAAAACATACAAGAATAAAATATTATGGTTAAATAATGTAACCATGCAATTAAGCTCAAATCTCACAGGTTGTGAAAAACCATGTTCTAAATATAACTTCCAAACAAATTTAACACATAGAAAATGTTAATAATTTTTTTAATTTAAATTAGTGAAAATTTTCAAAAATAGGGTCTTAAAAAGAAACTTATTATTTTTCAACCAAGTAGTACTTAAATGCAAACAATCAACTACACATGCAATCTATTATGCAATGCAACAATGAACAAACAAAGAAAATAGAATATTGGTGTTGAGAAGAGAATAACTAACCCGTGGATATCGGTATCGACCTCTCCACACTTAAAGATTGCACCGTCCTCGGTGCATGCTAAGATGTACAAGTGGACGAGCTGCTCCAACTGATGCCTTTCTCTATAGATTGTGAGATTGACTAGCCTGTCTCCCCATATAGAAGTTCTTCCTTTCTCTTCGTGGTGGCCATCCTGAAAGAATAGAAAAAAGGAAGGAAAGTAACCCAAACATAAAGATAGGAACATAAATAAAATATGGGTGTTAATGCCAAATAATAAAGGTCTCAATTACATGGTAGCTTACAACATGCAAGTGAGAAAATAATAAAAGCACATGGCATATCAATAGTGCAAAAAGTTGCAACAATGGGAAAGAGAGTGTGGGTAATGCAAGATAGAGTAAGTGCATATCAATGCAAAAGGAATATCAGTATTATAAAAATTAGCATTGACTTATGAATAATAATACCCAATTAGAATAAAATAAGTCATGAAGTACTAGAATAATTCAAGAAAAGATGCAATAGTTGAAAAAGAGAATTTTAACACCAATGAAAAAAAAAGAAAGTAAGAAAGGAGGAAGAAAGAAATAAGAAGGGAAAGAAAAGATTTAGATATGGGGAAGAAAAAGATAAGATATTTGGCTGATTTAGATAAGCTGTGCGCCGCTGGTGACGCAGACGCGTGAGTGACGCGTTCGCGTGGATAGCGCTTCTATGAAATGACGCGAATGCGTGGGTCACGCGTTCGCGTGAAGTGATTCATGCCTTCAGCGCGAGTGCAGCCTTGCGGCCGCGCAACTCTCTGGTGAAAAACTTATTTTGCCAAAACTTTGGGTGACGCGATCGCGTGGTGGACGCGATCGCGTGGTTGGCCTTGTTTTAAAGAACGGCGCGAATGCGTGGGGTACGCGTTCGCGTGGTAGGGCTTGTGCTACAAGCACGAGTCCAGCCCAATTCTAGCTCAACTTTCGGCCATACACCATTTTTATGTCGATTTTGAGGCACGCGTTTGCGTGGGTGACGCGGACGCGTGGAAGGCATTTTGCCCACTTGACGTGGACGCGTCAGCGACGCGGTCGCGTAGACCAATTTGTGCCAAAGGCACACCTCCAGTCGCGCTTTCGCGTGACTCTCTGTTCAGTTTTTCTTTTCTTCCGAATGCACTTGTGACGCAGACGCGTCAGCGACGCTTACGCGTCGTGTGCGTGATTTTTTTTTATGCATTATGCAGAATGCAATGAATGTTATGCAAAATTTTAGGTTCAATCAAAACTCAAAAACAAAATAAAATTTAAACTGAAAAAAGGAATGATCATACCATGGTGGGTTGTCTCCCACCTAGCACTTTTAGTTAAAGTCCTTAAGTTGGACATTTGGTGAGCTTCTTGTCATGGCGGCTTGTGCTTGAACTCATCTTGAAACTTCCACCAATGCTTGGACTTCCAATAAGCTTCAAAATCTCCAAATAAATTCATCAAGCATTGATGAAGTTCTCCACATGTTTTGAGCTCCCAAAGTTGATCCTCATATATTCCTAGATCCCAAATCTTGTTTCTACACCTATCTTCAAGTTGATTATCATGATTCCATCCGGGTGGTTTAGCTTTAGAATTCTCACTGAAGCATCCAAACAACTTCCTAGACCCATTCAATTGAGCTCTATACCAACCTTTGCGTTTAAACTTAAAGCTTCCAACCATAATGAATCTTGCAGGACAATTCTTACCACTGACCATCTTCCTCTTTCTCTTAATGCCACAAAGAGCTCTAAGTTGACCATCCGTCTCTAGTAGCCCATATTCAAGTGGAATTAGAAAGCTAATGAATATGAGTTTTATCCACTTGAATGTTGTGAAGGATGATGGCAACTTAGGGGGAGGTGTTTCTAATGAACGTGCAAGCTCTACTCCTTTGTGTTCTTCTGTGACAAATACCACCTCTTTGCAAGCTTCTTCAATATCAACCTCTTTCTCTTGGTAGCTTTCTTCCAATTCAATCTCTTTTTCATTGCTCACCAAAGGCATGGGAGGTTGTGCTTCTTCTTCTTTAATCTCCATTTCAAGTCCAATGGGAGAGAATTCAAATGTAGATAAGAATTCTTGAATGATTGAATCCATCTCTTGATCGTCCCCTTCAAAGTCTTCAACCATGATATGCTTTGGAGGTTGTACACCCTCCTCAACATCAATTTCAAACGTCTTTAAAGGAAGCTCTATAACTTGACTTTCCCAAGGAGGTTCAGCATCTCCTAAGTCTTCAACCACTTCTTCCTCTTTAATGGCAGGCGTAGCTTCTTCCAATTGTTCCAATACAACATCGTGCTGCTCATTGTCCACCGGAGTTTCTAACTTCTCCTTCATGCCACGTTCTTCAGTAGATTCTCCACATGAAGCCATCGGGGTTCCTTGAATGTCCGAACGTCGGAAAGGTAATCGATTTATCGCTTGATCCAGTTGGCGAAGGGTTGCATGAAATTTTTCCACTGTTTCCTTGAGACGATCCCTTGATTCTTGTTGCGCTCGGCTATCATAAGTAGGATCATAGTGCTCTTGGATTGATGGATATGGAGATGGTGTATATTGAGGTGGTGGTTCTTGGGAGTAATTGGGGTGGAATTAGGGTGGTTCTATATATGGTTCATAAGGTGGATAAGGTGGTTGGTATGGTGGATAAGGGTTAGGATCATATGAGGGTGTTTGGTGGTAAGGGGCTCGTGAGTATGGTGGTCCAAAATGATGTTGAGGAGGGGGTTCATAGGCATATGGTGGTGGTTGTTGATAATAAAAAAAGTGCTCACCATAGCCATTGCCTTGGTATACATCACAGAATGGTTGTTGATAGTCCATTGGAGGTGGTTGTTGCCATGAGGGTTGATCAAATCCTTGTGGCTCCTCCCATATTTGATTGTTCCAACCTTGATGCCTGTTCTCTTTATAGTTCCCATTCCTAACAACAACATTGGAATCAAACTTGAAACCAGAGGGGTGAGAGTTCATAGTAGTAGGAGAAAATAAAAACAAAAACTAATAAAAAGAAAATATTTTGAAAAAGATATGATTTTTGAAAAAAAAAGATAAGATAAGATTTTGAAAAAAGATATGGTTTTTGAAAAAGATTTGAATTTTGAAAAATAGGATAAGATAAGATAAAAATTTTAAAATCTGAAGTTTTTTTTGAAAAATATTTACAATAACCAATAATAAGGCACACGTTTGCAATTCTCCGGCAACGGCGCCATTTTGACGAACGGATTTCCTATCGGTAAAGAAATATAAAAATATAATCGCGTTGTAAGTATAGCTTCTAAACCAACAGAAAATCCTTTCGTACAAACATTTTGGTTGTCACAAGTAACAAACCCCTTTGAAATTGATAACTGAAGTATTTAAACCTCGGGTCGTCTTCTCAAGGAATTGCAAGGAAGTATGAATTATTATTGGTTATGCAAAGGTATATTTCGGGGTTTTGAAAAAGGTTTAAATAAGAGAAATAGGTTACAGAGAATTAATAAATTAATAACTAATAAAACTCTTGGCAAGGTATGAGAACTGGAAGTCCTATCCTAGTTATCCTTATCAATGGTGATGAGAATTATATTTTTGCTACCACTAAGTCAACCTCTAACTATGAAGGTCAGTTAAGTGGACAAATTAATTTAACACCTAAAGTCCTAGTCAACTCCTGAGGAAAGACTAGAGTTATAGGAATCTAAATCAATCAGCAAAGATATTAATTATCAATCACGATGAGTTTGACAACTCAAGAGTTACCAATTAATCAACCAAAGCCAAAAGGGGAAAATCTAAATTATTTATATAAATAAAGGGAAGCAATCATGAGTCTGAAATACCTCAAATTATATTAATTAAGAAAATCCTAACATGAAAAGTTCATAAACAAATAAAAGAGAAAATAAATAAAAAGAACATTGAACCTGTGATGAAGAAGATAAAAATATTCCTAAGTCCTTTAAGAGGAATCCTAATCCTAATCCTAAGAGAGATGAGAGAATCTCTCTCTCTAAAAACTACATCTAAATTATGAAAAGTGAATTTTGATCTGATCTGAAGTATCCCTGCATGTTCTCTGACTTTAATCTACGTTCTTGGGCCGAAATTTCGGTCAAAATGCGGCCCAAAATCGTATTCAGCGTATTCTGTAATTTCTGCAGATCGCGCATGTCACGCGTACGTGTCAGTCACGCGTTCGCGCCACTCAGCATTTTTCGTGCCACGCATGCGTGTCGTCCACGCATTCACATCACTCGTACAGCTTCCAATCCACGTGGTCGCGTCAGGTACGCGAGCGCGTCACTGCGTTTTCCTCCATTTCGTGTGATCGCGTGAGCCATTCGCCCGCGTCGCTTTTCGCTGGACATCTCCTCAATTTCTTGTGTTCCTTCCATTTTTGCAAACTTCCTCTCCATTCTCTCAGCTATTTCTGCCCTATGAGGCCTGAAACACTTAACACACATATCACAGCATTGAATGATATAAAGGAGAATAAAAATATACAATTAAAAAATCTTTAGGAAGCATGTTTTCAATCATAGAACAATTTGGGAAGGAATTGTAAATACATGCTAATCATATGAATAAGTGGGTGAAAAGCTTGATAAAATCACTCAATCAAACACAATATAAACCATAAAATAATGGTTTATCAACTATTTAGGCCACTTGTCCAAGTATGCCATGCTTCTTCATTTCTCCTCTTTAGCCTAAGCATCTTCTGTTCAAACCCATGGCGAGTAGTTTTCCTGGCACAGTCCCACAAAATTCTTCTCAACTCCAACTCCTTCCATGATAATGTTTTATGTATTCCAAGTCTATGATAATGTGTGTAATTAATAAAATGCTAACAGTAAAACTAAACATCTCAAATTGAAACAAGTTGAATTTGTACCTTTTATGTCCTCTATAGTACATAATTCCAACACTAAGTGTCCGTACTCATAACTCTCCACTAATTGCTAGCATGTTTAGTATAAATATGTCAGAAACAAATGTCGCAACTCTTCTAAATCATTCAACTCTAATTTATATATGTTTAAATGATATATAAAAAATTTAAATAACATATGCTTTCAAACAAGTATGTATAAGTATTTCCTGGAGGAACGCAGGTGCTTATGATATGTTAATAAGTCACATTTAATTTTGAATATAATAGTATATATTAATATCAAACTCTTAATTTAAACAAGTTAAAAATAATAGTATAATTAAAACTCTTAAGTAATCTACAGTACATAATTAAAATAAATTAAATTTGTAAACAAGTTGTATAAAGCTCAAGTTTAGATTACTTTTTGCATGTCCGATATAAAGCTCCGTTTATCTTGTTCATAGTCACTAAGGTCTTCAAGAAGCAATTCTAGAAACCACCTCCAGTTCTCCTTATTCTCGACATCTATAATTGCCCAAACAATTGGATATATATGATTGTTGGCATCCTGTCCCACAGCTGAAAATATTTGTCCCCTGAAATGCGTCTTTAAGAAAGCTCCATCTAAACCAATCAATGGCTGACATCCAGCCTTGAACCCCTTTTTGCAACCATCTAGACAAATATGCATTCTTTGAAATATTGGGTCGCTTTCAACCTGTGGAATCACTCCAATTTTAACTGTTGACCCTGGATTGCTCTTAAGCAATGTCTCACCATAGTCTCTAAGTCTACCATACTGTGCGGTTGCATCACCATACACTACATTCCTTGCATCTGTTAAAGCTCTAGTCAAGGAGGACTTGTTCAAATCTAGGTCACATCTCCTCTTGAAATAAGCTGCTGCCTCACAATGATTTAAGTTAGGGTATTTCCTTAACTTCTTGAGTAAGTTCTGAGCAAGCCACTTCCTATTTGCTGCCCTGTTTTTGTTCATCCTAGGACATACATGCTCATTATTGAACGTCTTTAACTGCCAACATGTCTCCTCATGGTCCTTAGATGCATATGCAATTCATGGACATTTAACTTCTTCATTTTTCCACTTGCAAAATGCCCTCACCCTATAGCTTTCATTTCTTCTAAATTTTATTTTCCTCCCCTCTTAAATGGTAAAGTCCCTCACAGCTTCCATAAATTCTTGTTTAGTTTTAAAATTCATTCCAACTTGGAGCATCAGCTGTCCAAACCAAACACCTTGTGAGAATACTGGAAACATGTCATCACTTTCTTCGTCACTAAGTTCATCTTCAGTATTTAGGGGGGGTTTAACTCTTCCGATTGCCAAGAGTCTTTTCCAACAAAGTCATCATGCATTGGATCGTAAACATCATAATGTGAACCATGGTTCTTCCGTAACACTTGTAACCAGTCCACCTCTTCATTAGAATTCTCTACAACAATTCTATCATATTCCACTAACACTTTTTCTTTCCCCTTTTTCTAGGCAGACCCCGGTGTATGCTTGAACTTCAAATTTCTCTTTCTTACTTCAGAAATTCCACATTCAATATCAGAGTCACTTGAGCTTTCAAATGGGTCAGGCCTATATAGGATGTTTTCTACAGAATCATATGAGTCATACTACTGCTAGTTCGGTCTCCACCATCCTGCCTTTCCACTATTTTACTTGCTGATCTAGCAGATGATCTGGTAATAGGTTTGGTCTTGGCAAAATTTACTAAAGTGAATTTGGATTGAGGCTTGTTTGTAGGCTTAGTGATTGTGACTTTAGATGATGAGAGTTTGTTCTTGGGTTTGGGTTTGCTTGCAGGTTTAGATGATGTGTGGTTGGTCTTGGCAGTGTTGGATGTAGTGAGTTTGGGTTTGGATTTGGGTTTGGCCTTAGGTTTGGGTTTGATGTTGGTGGTGGTGGATTTGGTTGAGGTGGGCTTAGGTTTAGATAAGTTGTGCTTGGCTGGTGAATTAGGTTGGACTTGAGTTGGTGATTTGAGTTGGGCCTGGGTTGATGACTCAGGTTGGGCCTGAGCTGGTGGATCTTCTTGGTCCTGGACTAGTACTTCAGGTTGGGTCTGGACTGTTGGTTCTTCATTGGACTTTGTAGTTGAGAGATCATTTGAGCTTCCTGTTGGATTTGGTATGGTGATAGGTGCATCCTTGTCTTCTCCAGGAGTAATGGGAGTAAACTCTATTAACTTAGGTACTTCATTATCATGAGGTTGAAAAACTCCATGCTCAAAATATAAGTGGACTCTTCCTTAGTTCATTATTGCAAGATAGCACATCTCTAACAATTCCTTGTCATGTGAAAGTGCTCTCAATCCATTCTTTAAAGGTCTCCCAAGAATAAGCCATCAACATTCAACAATGTCAGCATAACCAAACTTCTTGTAGTAATCCCTCAGTGAAAATACATCCAATCTATCTTCATCTAGTCCAGTTAATTCATCCGTATTGTCCGTTTCGTAAACTACACTGTCATCATTCTTTGTAACAAAGTTTACTCCGTGATGATAGACAATAGTTATCAAATCACCCATCTACAAATATAATTCAAACAATTAATAAATTAACTTCAACAACCAAGACCTTTCATATCATGCATCAGATGATTCTACATTAACATGCCAATCAATATTTTTTCAGAACAGAAAATATAAAAATTCATATATAAAATTTATCCGTGTAACAGCTACACGATTTTTTGTTGTCCATAATTAACAGCTCCGCATTATCAGATTGACAAGTATAATCTATTTACTCATTCATGAATTTCTCATTTTATATTTTCAGAAAAAAAAACTCAGCTATTGAATCATTTAGAAGAGTTGAAGTAAAATGCTAACAGTAAAACTAATCATCTCAAATTGAAACAAGTTGAATTTGTACTCTTTATGTACTCCATAGTACATCATTCCAACACTAAGTGCCAGTACTCATAACTCTCCACTAATTGCTAGCATGTTCAGTATAAATATGTCAAAAACAAATGATTCAACTCTTCTAAATGATTCAACTCTAATTTAGATGTCCTTTCTTTTCTGTAACACAGTTAACGTTAATCATAATTAGTCTTTTAAAAGAAAAAACCCTAACAGAGGACCAATAACCAAAACTATCTTCTTTTACATTGAACCCAATCTATTTGAGTATCAAATAGAGCACAAATTAATGGCCTGTAAACCCCAACCAATAGAAGACACAAAACATAACATTGGACCCAAACATAGAATGCTTGTGTTACTAACCTTTTTTGGAGAAACGCAGCTTCTTCTTCCTCGTGCTAGCAAATATGAACGCGTGCGACAAGCTTTGCTAGCGACCTACACTACCAGCGACATTGATCTTCCACAGTATGGTGTATGCGAGAGAATAAAGAAGAAGAAGAGTTTCCCTGTTTTGATCATTGGTTGTTGAATTTTAACCTCAGAATGGAAAATGCTGTCGTTTGAAGAGAGATTACCTACCAAGGAGAAAACGACGTCGTTTAATAAACCCACCTGTCAAGCCTACATGTCACTTAACGTTACAAGTAAGTGTGCCATTAATGGAGATTAACAGAAGGGTAACGTGAGTCACTTATTCAAATTTGGGGGTTCAAGTTGAGTCAATTGAAATTTTGAGGGTCAAATTGAGTCTGTCTCCAAATTTCAGCGGTCATTTTACGTATTAACTCGTAATTAAACCTTAAAATTTCAGTAAAAAAATAAAATAATGAGAGTTGACTCAAATACTAGGTAAAATATATAAAAAAAAGTATTGGTTACCTAAAACTTTTCATTTGAAGACTGAGGTTTTTCTATTTGCTGAACTGATCTATTTCTCATCTATTTATATTTTTAGTAATTGTTTAGGTTATTTCATGTTATTTTCTAAAAAATCGCCTTTGGTATTGAACTAATTTTATAGGAAAAACATTAATTTCTTGTATAATTTTGATCTATTACTTTACAATTAGTGATACTTATGCACATAGATTTTTTTTTTTTTTAAAAAAAAAAAGAAAAGTTAGAAGACCATCAAAATTTTTTTTTGTTAATATTTTTAAAATTTTTTTGAAATAAATTAAAAAATTATTTTCCAAAATAATTTTTCATCTTTATTTTTTAGAATTAGTATTTTTTTTTGGAAATTGGAACAAATTTGCTCATTGCATCAACGAACTTGTAAATTTTATTAAAGTTCACCCGCGAAACTAATAAGTTTATCTATTGGTGCGGCCAATTTGCTCTTATTTTCGTACAAATTGGATCGTATTATTATATTTTTATTTTTTAATTTGAAATTTAAATAAATATAACTTAAATTAATAATTTAATTTGATAAAAATAAATGTAGTCGTATTATTGTAGTTATATAATGAATTATATTTATTTGGTTTTAAAAAAATTAATTGTTTAAAATTGATAATTTTAAATTAAAAAATAAATATATTCATATTATTTTTAAATTAAAAAAATTATAAATAAAAGCATTCTTGTTATTTTAATAAAAGTTCTATTATTTTTTCAGAAGGAAATCTTAGCAGTCAAATATGACTTTTAAGTATCTCACCAAAAGAAATGGAGAATTTTTTATTTTAATAAATAAATTAATTATAATAATTATTGAAATAAATAATTTAAAAAATATTTGTCGAAATAAATACTATTTTCTTATCTCGTTTACATATATCGTGTAAATGAGATATATGTATTTATAAATAATTAAATATAATTTTTGAAAATAATAAAAAATATTAATAATTTAAATTGGATAAAATTTTTAAAAATGAAATGTTTCAAATAATAAAGAAGAATGATAATTTTAAATAATAGAAAAGATAAACCATCTATTTTAAATGATATAAAAAATGGACTCTCCATTAAAAATAAGCACGTTTTTACGTGAAAGTATAAGTGTACCGTTAAGTGTATCGTTAAATTATCCACTATTAATACGATTACCTTTTTTTTAACTATCCACTATTAATACTAGTATTTTTAACTAACAAAGTTTTAAATTTTTTATGCACTCTCTTGAATATTAATTTTTAAATTCAAATTATATATATTTCAAATTTCTTTTGTTATATAGGAGTACATAAAAATTTAAAATATAATTTAAATATAATTATATTTCAAATTTTGTTTGTTGTATGGGAATATATAAAAATTTGAAATATATTTAAATTTCATTTGTTGTATGGGAATTGAAACAGTTATCTCCCACTTTTCGTCTATTTAATTTATTCCCATCAACCTTTCCTAACAATTGGCAAATAGTTATCTCCCGCTCTTTCTCTGTTTTATTTATCTCCTTGACACAGTTAAAACGGCTATCTCTCTCTTTTTTTCTATTTTATTTATCCATCAACGTCACGCTTTCCATTTTTCAATTTTTAGAAGTAGGCATAATTACCGTATTTATTCTCATCATGAAACCTTAAAATCGTAGAGTTTTTTATTTTTCAAATTTAAATAATCTAATTCGATTTATAATTTAATCTAAAATTTTTTATGTACTCTTTTTGAGTACTAATTGATCAAATATGTCCATTTTAATTTCTTCTACCAACCTTTTTAAGTACTAATTACATGCTAAAAGTTTGGATTATTGATATTATTAATATTTTTTATTATTTTCAGAAAATATATTTTTATATTTACAAATACATATATCTTGTTTACACTGTAAACGAGATAATTTGTCAGATATCTCGTTTATCTCACTGTAAACGAGATAAGAAAGGATATTCATTTCGGTAAATATTTTTTAAATTATTTATTTCAGTAATTATTATAATTAATTTTAATTAGTAACATTCGAGTTTATATTTATAATATCTATAACTTAGACTTTTAAGTATCTCAACAAAAGAGATGGACTTATATAATCCTTCAAATTAGTAACATTGGAGTGTATATCTATAACATCTATAACAATATTTAGAATAATGCAGGTGGCTCCCCCCTTTTCGCACTGCAACAGCTCGAGAAGTCGCGAAGTCTCAGCCCTCACTCACCAGACCCAGACCCAAGTCGATTTCTACCATCATGCTCTTAGAGCACCACCGATCCGTCCGGAACTCGAAGTAACGAACATTGGCGCCGTCTGTGGGGATCGGCCGGAATGGACTTTCTGTTGGTCCTGTGGAAGCAGGTGACGGAGGCAAACCACGTAGGGAAGAAATGGTTCCCCAAACCGATAGGATAGACTCTGTGGCTTCCTCTTTCGAACGCACAAGGTCCCCCCTCCCGCGGTGACCTAAGCTTCCCTCACGTTCCCAGGAGAGGTGATGAGCGGATAATTTGTACGCTTTTTGGCATTGTTTTTAGTATGTTTTTAGTATGATCTAGTTAGTTTTTAGTATATTTTTATTAGTTTTTAGTTAAAATTCACTTTTCTGGACTTTACTATGAGTTTGTGTGTTTTTCTGTGATTTCAGGTATTTTCTGGCTGAAATTGAGGGACCTGAGCAAAAATCTGATTCAGAGACTGAAAAGGACGGCAGATGCTGTTGGATTCTGACCTCCCTGCACTCGAAGTGGATTTTCTGGAGCTACAGAAGCCCAATCGTCCCTCATTACTATTGTATTTTTCATCTTCTGATCTTTGGAATCTTTTGATGTTTAGATCTTTTGATCACTTTGGGAGGCTGGCCTCATGGCCATGCCTAGACCTTGTTCTTATGTATTTTCAACGGTGGAGTTTCTACACACCATAGATTAAGGTGTGGAGCTCTGCTGTACCTCGAGTATTAATGCAATTACTATTGTTCTTCTATTCAATTCCGCTTGTTCTTTGTCCAAGATATTCATCCGCACTCAAGAACTTGATAAATGTGATGATTATGTGACACTCATCAACATTCTCACTTATGAACAAAGTGACTGACAACCACTTTTGTTCTACAAGCAAACAAGGCTCTAATGTTTATCTCTTGGATTCCTGATACACGATGCATGGTTGATCGCCTGAAAACCGAGTGCTCACCTGACAAACGAGCCAGCCATTCCGTGAGATCAGAGTCTTCGTGGTATAGGCAAGAACTGATGGCGGCATTCAAGAGAATCCGGAAGGTCTAACATTGTCTGTGGTATTCTGAGTAGGATTCAATGATTGAATGACTGTGACGTGCTTCAAACTCCTGAAGGCGGGGCGTTAGTGACAGACGCAAAAGAATCACTGGATTCTATTCCGACCCGATCGAGAACTGACAGCTGGTTAGCCGTGCCGTGACAGGGTGCGTTGAACATTTCCACTGAGAGGATGGGAGGTAGCCACTGACAACGGTGAAACCCTTGCATAAGCTTGCCATGGAAATGAGTAAGAAGGATTGGATGAAGACAGGAGGAAAGCAGAGAGACGGAAGGGAAAGCATCTCCATACGCTTATCTGAAGCTCTCACCAATGATATACATAAGTATCTCTATCTTTATCTTTATGTTTTATTCATCATCTATACCCATTTGAGTCTGCCTGACTAAGATTTACAAGGTGACCATAGCTTGCTTCATACCAACAATCTCCGTGGGATCGACCCTTACTCGCGTAAGGTTTATTACTTGGACGACCCAGTGCACTTGCTGGTTAGTTGTGCGAAGTTGTAATGATCACGATTTCGCGCCACCAAGAGGCGTCCCTTTGGAGGGACAGGGAGCGACAACGCCAGAATAATGCAGGAGCTACACCATAGGGTGCAGAACATGGAGCGGGAATTAGCAAGCAGAGAGTGCTACCAACCAGCTCCGGGGCAAGACCATTCTCGGTCTCCTCAAAGGAGGGTGGAAACCAGAGGGAGAAGCCCCCGAAGAGACTGCTCCAGACACACACCGATCCCCCGGTCATGATCAGAAAGCCAAGGGAAAAGCAGGAAGTTGCCTAGAAGACGGCAAGATCCCATAATCTACACTCGGCCTCCAGCGAGACATACCATGAAGGAAAACCGTGAAGACAGCAGAGAAAGACCAAGGAGAAGACAACACCCGGTGATCATGGGGGCAACCCCTTTCCACCACTCTATTCTCGAGGTCCGGCTACCGAAGCACTTCGATAAGCCAACGGATATGAGGTATGATGGGACCCAAAACCCCCAAAAACATCTAACGGCCTTTTGAGGCCAGGATGAATTTGGAAAGGGTGGGTGATGAAGTAAGGTGTAGCGCCTTCCCCGTAACCTTAACGGGGCTGGCAATCCGCTGGTTCAACGCTCTCCCCTAGGACTCCGTGACAACCTTTGCGGACATAACCCACGCTTTCTTGGCTCATTTCACAACGCGCATTGCCAAAGTGAAGTACCCGATCAACTTGCTAGGGTGACACAGAGAAGCGAGGAACCAACCAGGAAGTACCTAGATAGGTTCAATGATGAATGCTTGGAGATTGACGGCCTGACCGACTCGGTGGCCAGTTTATGCTTGACTAACGGGTTGCTGAACGAAGATTTCGGAAGCACCTTACCACCAAACCCATGTGGACGATGCAAGAAATCCAAAATGTGACAAGGGAGTATATCAATGATGAGGAAGTTAGCCAAGTCGTGGCAGCAAACAAGCGGTAGCCCGCCTATAACCCTGCTCGTTAGCCCGGTAACAGGGAAAGACCTAAGAAGCACTCCAAGGACGGAGCGCCAGCTAGAGCCTTCAAGCCGTTCCTCTGGGTAGGGAAGTTTACTAAGTACACCCTGCTGATAGCCCCGATCGTCGAGGTATACCAACAGATAGCCGACAAAGGCATACTGTCGAAGCCCCAACAACTCAAGGATAGAACTGGAAGGAACAAAAACCTTTACTGCGACTTCCACAAGGGCTTCGGCCACAAGACCCAAGATTGTTTTGATTTGAAGGATGCTCTGGAGCGGGCGATACGGGAAGGTAAGCTGGCAAAGTTTTCTCACCTCATAAGAGAACCCAGGAGGCGGAATTGTGACCGATTTGGCGATGACAAGAGCCGCGCCGTGAGACCAAGACGAGAACCCGAGGAGGACAATGAACGCAGCCTCACCATTGTGAATGTTGTAGTCGGGAGAGACGTTCCCCCCAGGTCGAAGTTGGCATGTAGGAAAGATGCCAAAGTCTTGGCTGTGTCATCGTCTAGTCCCGTGCCTTCCTCCAAGAGGGTCCTATCAATATCATTCGGACCAGAGGATCAATGGTTCGACAACTTGCCAAAAAACCCTCCTATGGTAATCATAGCAAGAGTGGGAACCGGCCTAGTCAGGCGAATCCTCGTAGACACCGGAGCCAATTCGAGCATCATGTTCCGTAACATATTTGATGCTTTGGTCGACTTAGACGATAACTTTATCAAGCTTGATGGGGTAGTGTCCCTACCAGTCTCTATAGAAGGAGGTCGAGGGAAGAGGTCGGTAATGGCGGAGTTCGTTGTTCTAAGGGACTCCACTGCCTACAACCTCATCTTGGGAAGAAAAACCATCAATGAGTTCAGAGCAGTGATTTGTACCAAGCTACTAATGATGAAGTTTGTTGCTGATGATGGGTCAGTTGGATCCATTAAGGGGGATTTGGAAATGGTGGTCGCGTGCGACAACGCCAGTCTTTCCTTAAGAAAGAAGTCCAAAGAGGCATCCGGGGTCTTCTTCGCTGATTTAGACGCTAGGGTTGACGACAAGCCCAGGCCAGAACCTAAAGGAGACCTCAAGAAGTTCAGGGTTGGCGACTCAGAAGAAAAGTTCACCTTCATGAATAGAAACCTCCCTCATGACTTGAAAGAACTATTGGTGGAAATGATTCGGGAAAATGGCGTCCTGTTCGCCTGGACACCAGCCGACATGCCAGGGATTAACCCCAGTTCATGTCACACCACCTAGCTGTAAAGACATATGCTAAACCGGTGGCACAAAGAAGAAGAAAAATATCCCAGGAAAGAGCTGACAAGGTGGCTAGGCAAACGGCCAGCCTACTGGAAGCGGGGTTCATCCGAGAACTAGACTACTCGACTTGGCTGTTGAACGTAGTCCTAGTCAAGAAAGCCAATGGAAAGTGGAGAATGTGCGTGGATTATTCCGATCTCAACAAAGCCTGTCCCAAGGATTCCTTCCCCCTCCCTAACATTGAAGCCCTAGTAGACGCGGCCGTGGGGTCTCAATTTTTGAGTTTCATGGACGCATCCTCTGGCTACAACCAAATACCGATGCACCGGCCTGACGAGGAGAAAACGGCGTTCATAACGTCAGGGGGGTACATACTGCTACAAAGTGATGCTGTTTGGACTAAAAAACGTAGGAGCTATGTATCAAAGGCTTATGAACAAGGTATTTAGTGGTCTTATCGGCAAGACTGTAGAAGTGTACATAGACGACATCCTGGTGAAGACCACCCAGGCCAAAGAACTTATCACTGATCTAGAGGCCGTGTTCGCATCTCTTCGGCTGCACAAGATGAGGCTTAACCCCCCTCAAGGCCTTCGCCATGGAAGCCGGGAAGTTCTTGGGTTTTATGATAACCCAAAGAGGATTGGAAGCCAACCCGGAGAAATGCGAAGCAATTTTACGGATGACGAGCTCGAGATGTGTCAAAGATGTACAGATACTGGCGGGAAGACTCACGGCGTTATTCCAATTTTTCAGTGCGTCGGCTGCCAAAGCTCTTCCGTTCTTCAACTTGATGAAAAAAGGGATAGTGTTCAAATGGACCCCAGCGTGCGAGGAAGCCTTCAATCACTTCAAGAATATAATCTTGGCACCACTTGTCCTCGACAAACCTAGAAATGGAGAGACACTATACTTGTACTTAGCAGTAACTGATGAGGCTTTGGTGACCGTCTTGGTACGGGACGAAGTGAAGATCCAGCAGCCGACCTACTTTGTGTGCAAGGCATTGCAAGGGGCAGAGTTGAGGTACAGTAAACTGAAAAAGCTGACATATGTGCGCCTGACCTCCTCCCGTAGGCTGCGACAATACTTCCAAGGACACCAGGTAATTGTCAGGACGGACCAAGCGATCCGTCAAGTGCTGCAAAAATCCGACCTGGCGGGAAGGATGATGTCCTGGACAATCGAATTGTCTCAGTATGACTTACAGTACGAGCCCAGACATGCAATCAAGGCCCAAGCAATGGCCGATTTTTTGGTCGAAGTAACGGGAAACCCCCCGAGACACCGAGCATACGGTGGAAACTCCATGTAGACGGAGCCTCCAACCAAACATTCGGAGGAGCGGGGATCATTCTAGAAAGCCCAACTGGAGTCGTGTATAAGCAATCAGTTAAGTTCGAGTTTCTGGTGACCAATAACCAAGCGGAGTGTGAGGCCCTTCTTGGTGGCCTATTCTTGGCAAGGGAAGTCGGGACCACCAGAGTTGAAATATGCAGTGACTCTCAGGTCGTCACATCACAGATCAATGAAACGTATCAAGCCAAGGACTCATTGCTACAAAAATACTTGGAGAAGGTCAAAAAGCTGAGTGAGGAGTTTGACGAAGTCACGGTACAGCACGTTCCGAGGGAGAGGAACACACGGGCTGATCTCCTATCAAAAATGGCGAGCACAAAACCAGGAACGGGGAACCGATCTCTGATTCAAGGTTTGGTGAAGGAACCAATAGTGACCTTACATATAACCCGGGCGGCCGACCTCCCTTCATGGATGGACCCGATCACTATTTTTTTGGAAAACGGTAAACTCTCAGATGACAAAAAGACGGCAAAAGCACTAAGGAGAGAAGCCGCCAAGCATACAATAATACAAGGCCAGCTATTCAAGAAAGGGCTGAACCAACCCCTATTGAAGTGCCTGCATCCCGACCAGACAGACTACGTATTAAGCGAAGTCCAGGAAGAGTGTTGTGGCCACCACATTGGAGGAAAGGCCTTAGCCCAAAAACTCGTCAGGGACGGCTACTATTGGCCCTCAATGATGACGAATTCCAAGGAGTTCGTGAAGAAATACAGAAGATGCCAGGAAAACGCCAACTTTCACAAAGTGCCGGTGGTTGAACTTAGCCTACTGATGGCCTCCCGACCATTCTCCCAATGGGGGTGTCGACCTCTTAGGGCCTTTTCCGGTCGGGGCCGGACAGGTCAAGTACCTAATTGTCGCTATCGATTATTAAACGAAGTGGGTAGAGGCCGAGCCATTGGCCAGTATATCCTCAGAAAATTGCCGAAAATTCTTGTGGAGACAAGTAATAGCCAGATTCAGAATCCCAGAGGTCGTCATCTCGGACAACGGGACGCAATTTGCCGACAAGAAGTTCGGGAAATTTCTCGCCGGTTTAGGGATAAAGCAAAAGTTATCATCTGTTGAGCACCCTCAATCTAACGGCCAGTTCAAGGCGGCGAACAAGGTCATCCTACGAGGCCTTAAAAAGTGACTTGACCAAAAGAAGGGAGCTTGGGCAGACAAACTAGCGTCAGTTCTGTGGTCCTGTCGAACAACGCAGCAGTCCTCCACCGGGGAGATGCCTTTCCGGCTCACCTATGGGGTTGATGCGATAATACCCATGGAGATTGAGGAACTGAGCCAATGACTACTCTTGGGAGGAGTCGAGGAGGCCATGGAGAAGGACTTAGTAGATGAGACTAGAGAGATGGCCCACTAATCAGAGACGGTGTTAAAACAAAGAATGGCCCTGCGTTACAATGCCAAAGTGCTAAAAAGAGATTTCGAGCAAAACGACCTAGTCCTAGGACGTAATGACGTGGGTCTCCCGACACCGGGGGAAAGAAAGTTAGTGGCCAACTGGAAAGGTCCATACAGAATAAAGGAAGTGGTTGGTAACGGAGCCTATAAGCTGGAACGACTGGACGGAAGGGAAGTCCCCAGGATGTGGAATGTGATAAACCTAAGGAGATTCTACTCCTAGAAGCCGAAGCACTCCCGGCGGGCAAGCGATCTCCTGGTTTAGTAACGCCCGTTTTTTGTTTATCTCTTGTTGGTTGTTTACGTAAATCACAGTTTATCATAATATAATCGCATTCAGAGTAGATTAAATTTTCCTTGCTCACTTTGAAGTTAATACCTTATAATGCATTATTTAAAATTGTCCAAGTTACTTGGCCTTATGAAATCAGCCAGTTTGACAGCGATACGGCATCTTGGGACTAATCACCCCAGGAACCCTATATATCGTAAACGCTACCATTAACGGCTATCAAATAAGGCCAAAATTTAGACACTTAAATGAAAAAGGCATAACTATGCTTAGATTTTTACAGTAATATTGTTTCAAAACTAAAAAACATACATAAAAGCCTCAAGTCGTCTCTAAAAAGTCAGAACGGTGGGTCGGCAACAATTGTCTTACAAACTACCAAACAAGAAACAAAGAAATAAAAGTACAAACAGCTCATTTCTTAGAGAGGTTGATAATCTTCCCATCCCTGATGGTCTTGAAGGCACCCACGGCGGACACGTCAAACTCAGGAGCTAGGAGCTTCACCTGGGCCTTAATCGCCTTGTTCGTGGCCATAATGGCGTCCCTCGCCTCTTTCACGGTCTCTATGTTCTTCTTCTTCTTCAGGGCAACAACCTCTGCTTAGGCAGCATCCGTGGGGGCCACCGAAGCGGCCATTTCCTTCTCTAGCTTCCTTCTCCAACTCTACCACCCGAGCTTGTGCAGTGGAAACCTACCCCTGCAAGGCAAGCTCGCGCTCAGTAAGTTGGGCAACTGCCTCGTTGGAGGCCGACAACTTCTCCTGGGCAGTGGCTAGCTGGGCCCTCAAGGTAGTCACCTCTGCCCTGGCCCTCTCCACAAAATTAACAGCTCCTTGAAGCTTGTTCTCCTGGTTCCGGGTACAAGCAAGAACGGGTTCTGCTTTCCTCGCAATTACAGCAGCCCGGAAGAGAGTGCGATATACCCACTTGGCTTGAGAAGCGAGGTCCCCCGCCATCAAAAAATTCCTCGGTTCCCGGAAGGAGATGAGCGTTGATGAAGAAGCCAGCATCTAAGTTCTTTTCCATGCAAGTAAGAACTCCTTCTGGGGAAGAAGTCAGTTTCCTCTTCCGAGGGTTGTCAATGAAGGCGACTTCTGGACCTCCCCCTTCCCCGGAAGCCTCCTCAGGTGGAAGAACTAGATTATTGTTGGTCCTGGCGACTTCCCCTTGAGGAGGGTAGGATTGAACTTCAGGACCAGAGGCAACCGTGGGATCTACAGGAGGAGTGGTGGAGTTGTCTTCGTCATTAAGAAGAAATTTGGACATCAGATTGTCAAGACCAACTTGGTCGGCAGCAGTGGATACTGCAAAATAAAGACAAAACGAGAACATCAGTTAAAATCAAGAGAATACGAGGACAAACAAATAAAGATGGGGTCAACGACCACCCGGGTAACTCACAAATATAGGCTTTTCCCATTTCAGGGTCCCCCATCAGGAGGTGTGGATTGACGTGATTTTTCCCAAACACAGCAAATAGCACGTCGGCAATATTTTTGTTCTCTGGTGACAACCCTTTGTACGTCACCTTTGTGAACACATTAGCACCCACCCTGAAACTCCAATAGGTCGGGATCCGGCGTTCCCGCTCCAGAGACAACCAGAAAGGGTGCCGGCCTGCGACGGAGCGAACCTTGAAATATTTATCTTTAAATTTGTGGTAGGAATCTTCAAACAAGCCAAAGATCCTCCGACCTTGGACCGATCGAAAAGACATGAATCCCTTCTTTGCCCTCCACTCTTTAGAAGGATTCGTTAGAACAAAAAGAAACAAGAAGACCTCCACTGAGGCCGGTAGTTCTAAAAATTCACAAACCATCTCAAAACAGCGGATAGAGGCCCAGTTGTTTCGATACAATTGAGACGACGCCATGTCACACTGGTTAAGTAGCGCCATTTGAAAGGGAGAGAAGGGAATACGAATCCCCAAGTTAGTGAACATAGCTTTGTACATCCAAATCTAATCAGAGATTCGGGGAGTGTGCAGGTTCAGATGGCATATCCATTTCTGGTCGTCAGGAACAAACACCTCATAGTTCTCTTCCTCGGGACCTCCCCCGTAGAGGTATTCCTCTCATCGGAACTCCATGAGTTCCTCTAAAGTCATCTGTGAGAGGGTGTCCTTCACGTTCGAGGTCACCCAGGCGTACCGATCTACAAGCGCTCTCACGACAAGAACCCTTGCGACAGGACATTGGGCCATACCTACAATGGGAGCACCACTCAGAATCAGTCTATGAGGTTGGAAAATCAGAACTAATACCAAAAACTATAGTTTGCCTACCCGTAGTTAAACAAAAGCCAAGCCTACAATAATCTACAGTCAAGCGAGAGCTAAAGGCCAAAAAAATCAGAAGACCTAACATGGTAACCCCCTTATTGTCTACCTAGCATTGGTCCAAATCAGGCATGCAACCCAACAAAATACGCAGAGCATGAATAAAGCCAAGATAAAGGAAAGCAGCATAAACGTAGAATAAAACGCAGAAGAATGGGAAGAAGAAGTGCTTACCAGACTGATGGAGGTGATCAAGAGGGGCTGGGGAATCCCAAAAGAATTTGGAAGAAGCAATCGATTCACAACGAAGCGCTTCAGAGAATATAGAAGGAAAATCAGTAAAATGTGATAATGAGTGGGAGAGTTAGAAACTGAAACGTAAAAGGTGAGAGAAAACTGAAGTGACAACTGACGCTGGGAAGCACAAAAGGCGGGGACAAGATTGACATTTTGCGCAGGGTTTGAATTAACCATTAAGAGCATTAAATGCTTGGCACGAAGAACGAGGGGACAAAGGACGCTCCCTCAATGCGATGAGCCTCACTCGCGCGTAGGGGGCACGCCCCTACCACGATTGGCGGCAAACCGACTTAGCGACGAGATAGCCAAAGCATAACGCGCCACTCACGGTTCTCACAACCATAGCTATCACGTTGGGGGCACTATTCCGGTCCGACCTGCCTGATGCGTGCCCCAACCCAATCGGCCGACCCGGCGAATCGCAAACAGCCTACCCGAGGGAAGTTCCTAGACCCCCTCTCCTCCAGCAGGGCTCATGACAGCTGGAAGGTAGCTGGGAAGGGAAAATTTCCGGGAAGGTGTGATAAACCACTATTTTATGGTTTATCTTGTACTCAATTGAGTGGTTTTTATCAACTTTTTACCCACTTATTCATATGATTTGCATGTTTTATATTTTCCTTCCTGATTCTGTGTTATGATTGAAAACATGCTTCTTTGGCTTTTATTTCCTTTTATTTAATCCTCTCTTATTACCATTAGATGCCTTGATATGTGTGTTAAGTGATTTCAGAAATTACAGGGCAGGAATGGCTTAGAGGATGGAAAGGAAGCATGCAAAAGTGGAAGGAATACAAGAAGTTGAAGGAACTGCAAAGCTGTCAACCTAACCATCTCGCACTAAAACGATCATAACTTGAGCTACAGAGGTCCAAATGATGCCGTTCCACTTGCGTTAGAAAGCTAACGTTCGGGGCTTCGATTTGATATATAATTTGCCATAGTGGCCATATAGAGAGGCGACGTGAACGCGTGCTCCACGCGGACGCGTTGCATCTACGAATCTCATTCCACGCAAACGCGTGGATGACGCCTCCGTGTCACTTTGCCGCGACCTGTACGGACCAGATTTAACAATCAGTGATTTTTGGGCTGTTTCTGACTCAGTTTTTGGCCCAGAGAACACAGATTAGAGGCTATAAAGTGGGGGAATGCATCCATTCATAATTATGCTTTCATAATTCATAATTTTTAGTTTTAGATGTAGTTTTTAGAGAGAGAGGCTCTCTCCTCTCTCTTAGGATTTAGGATTAGGATTCCTCTTAAAGGATTTAGGAATATTTTCATCTTCTTCAATTACAGATTCAATGTTCCTTTTATTTATTTCCTCAATTTAGTTTATGGATTTCTATGTTCAACTCAACTTCTTTATTTGGCTACAACTGCCCATGTTACATTTGATATCTTTATTAATTCATGATTTTGAGGTATTTTAGATCTAAGATTCTTAGTTAGCTTTTTATATTATTGGCTTCAATTGATTAACTGGAAGCTCTTGAGTTATCAACTATTCATGATTGATTGTTATGTCGGCTAATTAACTGGAATTCCACTAACTCTATTCTTTCGTTAGGAGTTGGCTAGGACTTGGGAAATCTAACCAATTGGTTCACTTGACATTTCCTTGCTTACGCAAAGGTTAACTAAGTGGGATTAACTTCCATTCTTATAGGAGTAACTAGGATAGGACTTCCGAATTTTCATATCTTGCCAAGAGTTTATTTTATAGTTAATTATTTATTTTATTTGTCCTTTAATTTACTTGTTCCCCACTTTCAAAACCCCAATTTACAAAACCCATAACCAATAATAAGAACATACCTCCCTGCAATTCCTTGAGAAGACGACTCGAGGTTTGAATACTCGGTTATCAATTTTAAAAGGGTTTGTTACTTGTGACAACCAAAACGTTTGTAAGAAAGGTTGATTGCTTGGTTTAGTAACTATACTTACAACGAGAGTTTACTATAACTTCTAAACCATCAATCTTCAGTTCTTCAAAATGGTGCCGTTGCCGGGGAATTGCAAATGTGTTCCTTATTATTGGTTATTGTAAATATTTTTCTTTTACTTGTTTATTTGTTCTTTCTCTTCCCTCTTATTTTTGATAGCTACTATGAATTCTCACCCCTTTTGCTTTGAGTTTGGTTCTAATTTTGTTGCAAGGAATGGAAGCTATAACAGGACTATGCATCAAGGTCTAAGCAATCAAAGATGGATGGAGCCACAAGGATCTGATCACCCCTTTAGGCAACAAAATCATCCTAGATATCATGGACAAAGACCATTCTACAATGCATACCCAACTGATAGATTCGGTGGACCGCCTTGTAGCTACCAACAAGCCCCACCCTATGCTCAGAGACCATCCTTTCAACACAACCTCAACCCACCACACTCACAAGTTTCTTTTCACCATCCGCCACCACATGATCCGTATCCACCCCAACGCCAATCCAACTACTCCCAAGAACCACCACACCCCTATGCACCATGTTCATATCCATCAATCCAAGAATCACAGGTTCGCCTCGAAGAATCAGTAAAGCAATTTAATGCAACCCTTCATCAACTGGAGCAAGCAATTAATCAATTATCTTCCAGACGTTCAGACACTCAACAGACCCCCCATGGCTTCATGTGGAGAATCTAATGAAGAATGTATTGTGAAGAAAACACAAGAAACTCCAGTGAACAGCATAGAGCATAACTTCGTACTGGAACAAGTAGATGACGCTGTCATTGTAGAAGAAGAAGAGTTGGTTGAAGATTTAGGAGATGCTGAACCTCCACGGGAACACAGAGTCATGAAAAACTCCGTCAAGGATGTTACAATTGACGCTAAAGAGGATGTTGCACAGCCTCCGATGCAGATATCTTATGAAGAACTGGATGGAATAACCCAAGACGCAAGTTTCCTTGATGATGATAATCACAAGTCGAGTTCTCTTAGCAATGAACTTGCATCCGCAAGTGAATTCTTTGAGACAGAAGAATCTTTCCTAAGTGAATACGAAGATGATGCAGAGGTCGACTTTTCTCAACCTCCAATTTATGACTCCAGTGACGAGGAAGATATCAGTGACTTTGATCAAGACATGGTTGAAGTGGAAGAAATTTGCCAAGAAGTGGAGGAATTTACAGAAGACCACAAGGGAGTAGAGCTTGCAGAGCCACTAGAAACACCTATCCCAAGGCCATTACCACCCAACACAGAATTCAAGTGGGTAAAATCCTTGACTTTCACTTTTATTTTTCTACTTGAATATGGTTTACTTGAGACAGATGGCCAGCTTAGAGCTCTTTGCGGCTTTAAAAGCAAACGGGAAATGATCCACACTCAGAGCTGGTGCACAAGACTCAATAAGGTTTCACACTTCAATTTGAGGTGCAAGAATTGGTGTCAAGCTCAATTGGAAGGATCTCGAAGGATGTTTGGTCACTGCAGTGAGGATTTAGATCACTCATCACCCGACTGGAAAGATGCAGATCAAGACAAAAATGGGTGTAAAAGTAGAATTTGGGATCTTAGAATCTATTCCAACAGTCGTCACCCCGAGAGCCTGAGAATATGTTTGAAGCTGCTCAGAAGCTTTACATGCCTAGTTTGGGACCCCAAAGGATGCTGGCATTTCAAACACTGGTGGAGATTCCTGAACGAATTCAAGCACAAGCCGCCCTAGCAGGAAGCGCATCAAATGTCCAACTTAAGGACTTTAACTAAAAGTGCTAGGTGGGAGACAACCCACCATGGTATGATCGTTCCCTTTTCAGTTTTTATTATTAGTCTGTTTTATTCGTTTTTGAATTTTGTTTGAACCTGAATTTGTGCATAATATTCACTACATTCTGCATTCTGCATACTGCATAAAGAAAAATTTGGTGAGAGCACGCGACGCGACAGCGTCGCTGACGCGTCTGCGTCACAAGTGCTTCAAAAGAATAGAAAAGTGAACAGAGAGTCACGCGAAAGCGTGGCTGGAGGCATGCCTTTAGCACAGATTGATCCACGCGACCGCGTTGATGACGTGTCCGCGTCATGTGGGAAAAATGCCTCCCATGCGTCCGCGTCACCCACGCGAACGCGTGCCCTGAAATCGACGTAAAAAGAGTGTATGGCCGAAAGTTGAGCTACAATTGGGCTGGACTCGTGCTAGAAGCACAAACCCTGCCACGCGTACGCGTGCCCCACGCATCCGCGCCGTTTTCAAATTTAGGTCATCCACGCGATCCACGCGACCGCGTCACCCTAGATTTTTGGCAAAAATGCATTTAAACAGAGAGTTGTTCGTGCGCGAGGCTACTCTCGCGCCACTAGCACAATTCGAGTCACGCGTCCGCGTGCCCCACACGTCCATGTCACTTGAATTCATCACACCCCACTCGATCGCGTGCACCACGCGTCCGCGTCGCCTGCGCCGCACAACTTATCCAGGTCAGCGCCAATTATCTTATTTTTTCTTCTCTAATCCTAATCTCTTCTATCTTTTCTTCTTTTTTCCTTCTTTTCTTACTTTCTTCTTCTTCTTCATCTCTTTCACTTCTCATCTCTCTTCACTTCCATTCTATTTCATTCAATTTATTTGCATACTTTCATTCATTGCATTATCTTCATTGGTGTTGAAAAATTAATTTGGGTCATTATTTTGCTTGTGGATTGTTAAGAAATTGCTTGACAATTATATATTATTTTTTTTAGGGTGCTTGCATGTTCAATTTAATACCTTCCATACCTTATTTAATATGCATGCTTTGTATTTGTGAAAAAGCCCGTATGGCATTGTGCATTCTTAATTATTCTATCCTTCTACTCTAATGCATGTTTTTCACAAAACCCTTTTCAATATTTTGTTAATTAAATATAATTGTCAATACAAACGTTATTGTTAGTTTCTCACGACTAATAATACATTAAGGCTTTTAATGGTTGATTTACGCTACTCATGCCTTTGCCAGCATGCCAATAAATATCTTGCATTTAATTGCCTCAATTTATCATGCTATGCTTCCATTGATGTCCTAATTTCATGGAATCGCGACCATGTGTTAACGACATTCTTATTTATTTTGGCATGATTCTTACTAGTACTTCCCTCTCCCTTGCTCTATCCCTTTGACTTCATGTCCCTTTCTCTTCTCCCTTTTTCAGGCTAGCCACCAGGAAGAGTAAAGAGAAAGACTCTACAATGAGCACCGGCTGAGGAACCACAACCCCCGCCACCTGCACATCTTTGCATGCACCGAGGACGGTGTAATTTTTAAGTGTGGTGAGGTCGATACCGATCTCCACGGGTTAGTTAGTCCCTTTTCAACACCAATTTTTGTTTTTCATTGTTGCATTTGCATGTTTGATTGAATTATAGTTTGATTTTGTGCATATTTTACCACTTGGTTAAAGTAATATTTTCTTTTTCAAGAAATTTTTATAGTATTTCACTAATTTGAATAAAATTTTTTGAAAAACTTGTTTGAAGAAATCTTATTTTGGAACATGGTTTAAAGCTCGAACACACAAAGCCAGTGAGATTTTGAGCCTATTTGATTGGTTGCATTTTATCAACCAATATTTTATTTTTGGTGTGTGTTTTTCTCTCTAAAATTGTGGTCTTTGTCTTGCTTAATTCTATATTTCCATTGTTTGATGTATGCATGCACTGATATGATTGAGGCCTTTGTTTCACTAAGCTTACATACCCATATGGCCTTACCTTTTCATTATCCTTTGCAAACCGATTTGAGCCTAATATACCCATTTGTTCTTTACTTTAGCTCATTACTAACTCTAAGCGGAAAACAATAATGTCCTTAATTTGAATCCTTGGTTAGCTTAGACTAGTAAAAGTGCTCATGATTTAAGTGTGGGGAAGTTGGATTTGAAAATATTTGGTTTGAGTAATTGGGTGTTGTATATTTTAGTGAAAATGTGCAAAATAATAGTTGAGTACATATTATTGCATTCAATACTTTAATCATATGCATTGAGAAAAAAAATAGTAAAAAAAAAAGAAAAAAAAGAAAAAAAAAGTGAAAAAGAAAAAAAAAGCAAATAATAAAAGGGGACAAAATGCCCCAAAGTGTTGGTATCAATGCATATGTTCTGAACTCAAATTGAGGATGCATGAATATGTGAAAAACACAGTTAATGGGAAGTTAGATTTTGCATTTTAATTGAATGGATTGTCTTAAGTTAGGTGGAAAGTTTATGTTAATTAAGGATTCAGATTTTAGTCCACTTGGCCAAATACAATCTTACCTTGACCCTAACCCCATTACAACCCTTAAAAGACCTCTTGATTTGTGTATTGGTGCATTAAATTTTTGTTGATTGTTAGATGAAGAGCAAGCTATAGAAAGCAAGATTAGTAGAGAACTGAGAGAATTGACCCTAGACACTTGAGAATTAGAATGATATACACTACTAGTAAGGGTTTAGTGCTCAATTCTATGTTCCCTGCTTTCATGAGCTATCTTCTTCTTGCAAGTTCATTGTACTGTATTTTGTAATTTGAATTAATGAAATCCGGTTCATATTTGTTCTTGAAAGATTTATTTACCTTTCACCAAGTAGGTAGAAACATTTTGCATGTAGTTGCATTCACGTAGATAGGTTGCATTTCATACATTCTATCATTCCTCTTCACTCCTTTATAGTTTCTCTTGAGCTTAGCATGAGGACATGCTAATGTTTAAGTGTGGGAAGGTTGATAAATTCCTATTTTATGGTTTATCTTGTGCTCAATTGAGTGGTTTTTATCAACTCTTTACCCACTTATTCATATGATTTGCATGTTTTATATTTTCCTTCCTGATTCTGTGTTATGATTGAAAACATGCTTCTTTGCCTTTTATTTCCTTTTATTTAATCCTCTCTTATTACCATTAGATGCCTTGATATGTGTGTTAAGTAATTTCAGGAATTACAGGGCAGGAATGGCTTAGAGGATGGAAAGAAAGCATGCAAAAGTGGAAGGAATACAAGAAGTTGAAGGAACTGCAAAGCTGTCAACCTGACCCTCTCGTACTAAAACGATCATAACTTGAGCTACAGAGATTCAAATGATGCGGTTCTACTTGCGTTGGAAAGCTAACGTCCGGGGTTTCGATTTGATATATAATTTGTTATAGTGTCCATACAGATAGATGACGCAAACGCGCACTCCACGCGGACGCATCGCATCTGTGAATCTCATTCCACGCAAACGCGTGGATGACGCCTCCGCGTCACTTTGCCGCGACCTGTACGGACCAGATTTCACAATCAGCGATTTCTGGGCTATTTCTGACCCAGTTTTTGGCTCAGAGAACACAGATTAGAGGCTATAAAGTAGGGGAATGCATCCATTCATAATTATGCTTTCATAATTCATAATTTTTAGTTTTAGATGTAGTTTTTAGAGAGAGAGGCTCTCTCCTCTCTCTTAGGATTTAGGATTAGGATTCCTCTTAAAGGATTTAGGAATATTTTCATCTTCTTCAATTACAGGTTCAATGTTCCTTTTATTTATTTCCTTAATTTAGTTTATGGATTTCTATGTTCAATTCAACTTCTTTATTTGGCTACAACTGCCCATGTTACATTTGATATCTTTATTAATTCATGATTTTGAGGTATTTCAGATCTAAGATTCTTATTTAGCTTTTTATATTATTGGCTTTAATTGATTAACTGGAAGCTCTTGAGTTATCAACTATTCATGATTGATTGTTATGTCGGCTAATTAACTGGAATTTCACTAACTCTAGTCTTTCCTTAAGAGTTGGTTAGGACTTGGGAAATCTAACCAATTGGTTCATTTGACTTTCCCTTGCTTACGCAAAGGTTAACTAAGTGGGATTAACTTCCATTCTTATAGGAGTAACTAGGATAGGACTTCCGAATTTTCATATCTTGCCAAGAGTTTATTTTATAGTTAATTATTTATTTTATTTGTCCTTTAATTTACTTGTTCCCCACTTTCAAAACCCCAATTTACAAAATCCATAACCAATAATAAGAACATACCTCCCTGTAATTCCTTGAGAAGACGACCCGAGGTTTGAATACTCGTTATCAATTTTAAAAGGGTTTGTTACTTGTGACAACCAAAACGTTTGTAAGAAAGGTTGATTGCTTGGTTTAGTAACTATACTTACAACGAGAGTTTACTATAACTTCTAAACCATCAATTTTCAGTTCTTCAAGGTGCCAAGCATTCCTGTGGACCCGCCCTGGGACACTGAGAATAAAAGGGGAAGGCCCTACCCCTTTCTCACGGTATGTCACTACCTCCATACACTTACTGCCATCTGTATAATCTCTGACTTGATCGTCGGAGTGTCATTGCAGATGGCTCACCCCTTTTTGCACCGCAATAGCTCGAAAAGTCGCAAAGTCTCAGTTCTCACTCACTAGACCCAGACCCAAGTTGATTCCCACCATCACGCTCTTAGAGCACCACTGATCCGTCCAAAACCCGAAGTAATGAACACATCTAAAAATTTGTATCTTTTTTATATCTCTACTACTAATTTAATGTCTCAACAAATTTCTTACACCAACAAACTTCAAACAATATATAAAGTCAATACTAATTAAAATTTAAAAATAAAATCAAGAGAAATCTAACTTAAACACAAACACGACGACAAAAAGGGACTACAAAAAGATTGATATTTATTTCCATGTATTTAAAAATGTATTATATAAATTATATTAATCCTTTTTATTATAGAGTCTTTGTCTAATTAAAAAATCAACAAATGGTGAAAATTGGTGACGATAACATGTGTCCTAATTTCTTAAAAAAAATCTAAATACAAGATTAAATTTGAATATACATTATTTATTTTATTTCTAAATTCTAATTTTAAAATTTTAAAATAAAATTCTTCAATAATATACTTCTTAATCTTATTTCGCTCTTACATCTAAAATTTGTATTTTTTTATAACTGTCGAGTCACCAACTATAGATGGAGACACCACTATTACTAATTCAATGTCTCAACAAAGTTCTTATAGGAACCAGTTTTAAACAAGCTAATACTAAAGTTTGATGTCCAATTCTTTTAGACATCATTTATCCTCAAACAATTCATTTCATAAAAAATAATTAATAGACAAAATAGTAATAATATTTTTTAATATTTTATCTTTATCATATAATATATAATATTTATTTAAAGTATTTTCATATCTAATAAATTTAAAGATATGCTATTGTACACTATTATATAAAACACCTAATAACAAATAAAATTATAAATTTTATAATAAATAATTAAAATAAATAATTAACAGTTTTTTTTAAATAAACAATACATTTATAAGACTAATAAAAATGATAACTTTATAATAAAATTTTGGTAATAATATATATCTTTTAAAATTTAAATATAAAATCAGTAGAAATCTAACTTAAACACTAACAAAATAATGATAAAAAAATATAAAAATATTAATACTTAATCTCATATATTTAAAAATGTATTACATAAATTATATTAATCCTTTTATTATAGAGTCTTTTGTTGTGATAAGGATACTTTATCACATTACGTGGATGCCCATTTTTCATGATATATAGTTTCTCAAGGATGACTTCATTTAATATGAAGTTGAAAAATCTACCCCATGTACGTATATAAATAGAGGCTTAAGCTTCTAACAATTACACAGCAACAAAATCTTCTCCCTCTCTTTATATTAAACTTTTCTCCTTCCTCTTAATATGCTACTAATATATAAAAGTAGTAAATATATAAGTTTCTATTATATTGTGATAGTAATCATTGTGAATACTATTATTAAAGCTATTTAATTATATTACATTATTTTATAATTACATCTTCCTTATTTATTTAGTTGTTTTACAACACGTTATCAGCACGAGACTCTGATCAAATTTTTAGGAAGATTCAGGTAACAAATTTTCATTATGTCGAAACTCTCTCATCTTGAATTCAATGCTTTTGATATATCTGGAAACAATTATTTATCATGGATACTAGATGCTGAAATTCATCTTGATTCAATGGATCTTGGAGATACCATTAAGGCTGAAAATAATGCATCCCAGAAGGATAAAGCCAAAGCCATGATTTTTCTTCGTCATCATCTTGACGAAGGATTGAAAAATGAATATCTCACATTAAAAGATCCTGCAGATCTTTGGAAAGACTGGTGTACGAAATTGTGATCATCAATAATGGCGCCAAAAACTTGGTAGCGCTCTCAAACATGAATCACACTTTGTCACAACGCCGCACAACTAACCAGCAAGTGCATTGGGTCGTCCAAGTAATACCTTACGTGAGTAAGGGTCGATCCCACGGAGATTGTTGGTATGAAGCAAGCTAGGGTCATTGGTGCACGAAATTGCAATCACACTTTTGCAATCCCGCACAACTAACCAGCAAGTGCACTGGGTCGTCCAAGTAATACCTTGCGTGAGCAAGGGTTGATCCCACGGAGATTGTCGGCTTGAAGCAAGCTATGGTTATCTTGTAAATCTTAGTCAGGATATCAGAAATTATCAGAATTGATTGTAAAAAGCAAAAGAACATGAAATGGTTACTTGTATTGCAGTAATGGAGAATAGGTTGGGGTTTGGAGATGCTCCATCTTCTAAATCTCTGCTTTCCTACTGTCATCTTCATCAAACACGCAAGGCTCCTTCCATGGCAAGCTGTATGTAGGGTTTCACCGTTGTCAGTGGCTACCTCCCATCCTCTCAGTGAAAATGTTCCTATGCTCTGTCACAGCATGGCTAATCATCTGTCGGTTCTCGGTCAGGCCGGAATAGAATCCATTGATTCTTTTGCGTCTGTCACTAACGCCCCGCCTGCTAGGAGTTTGAAGCACGTCACAGTCATTCAGTCATTGAATCCTACTCAGAATACCACAGACAAGGTTTAGACCTTCCGGATTCTCTTGAATGCCGCCATCAGTTCTAGCTTATACCACGAAGATTCTGGTTAAGGAATCCAAGAGATATCTACTCAATCTAAGGTAGAACGGAGGTGGTTGTCAGGCACACGTTCATAGTTGAGAATATGATGAGTGTCACAGATCATCACATTCATCCGGGTTAAGAACAAGTGATATCTTAGAATGGAAGCAAGCATGATTGAATAAGAAACAGTAGTAATTGCATTAATCCATCAAGACAAAGCAGAGCTCCTCACCCCCAACCATGGGGTTTAGAGACTCATGCCGTGGAAAGTATACAATGAAACGTGTAAAAATGTCATGAGGTCCTTGATACAATGTCAAAAGATCCTATTAATAGTAAACTAGTATCCTAAGGTTTACAGAAATGAGTAAATGACAGAAAAATCCACTTCCGGGCCCACTTGGTGTGTGCTTGGGCTGAGCAATGAAGCATTTTCGTGTAGAGACCTTTTCTGGAGTTAAACGCCAGCTTTCATGCCAGTTTGGGCGTTTAACTCCAAGTTTTATGCCAGTTCCAGCGTTTAACGCTGGAATTTCTGAGGCCGAATTGCTACGCCGGTTTGGGCCATCAAATCTTGGGCAAAGTATGGACTATCATATATTGCTGGAAAGCCCAGGATGTGTACTTTCCAACGCCGTTAAGAGCGCGCCAATTGGGCTTCTGTAGCTCCAGAAAATCCACTTCGAGTGCAGGGAGGTCAGAATCCAACAGCATCTGCAGTCCTTTTTGGTCTCTGAATCAGATTTTTGCTCAGAACCTTCAATTTCAGTCAGAAAATACCTGAAATCACAGAAAAACACACAAACTCATAGTAAAGTCCAGAAAAGTGAATTTTAATTAAAAACTAATAAAAATATACTAAAAACTAACTAAATCATACTAAAAACAATGCCAAAAAGTGTATAAATTATCCGCTCATCACAACACCAAACTTAAATTGTTGCTTGTCCCCAAGCAACTGAAAATCAAAATAGGATAAAAAGAAGAGAATATACTATAGACTCCAAAATATCAAAGAAACATAGTTTCAAATTAGATGAGCGGGACTAGTAACTTTTTACCTCCAAACAGTTTTGGCATCTCACTCTATCCTTTGAAGTTCAGAATGATTGGCATCTACGAGAACTCAGAACTCAGATAGTGTTATTGATTCTCCTAGTTAAGTATAATGATTCTTGAACATAGCTAGTGTATGAGTCTTGGCTGTGGCCCAAAGCACTCTGTCTTCCAGTATTACCACCGGATACATACATGCCACAGACACATGATTGGGTGAACCTTTTTAGATTGTGACTCAGCTTTGCTAAAGTCCCCAATTAGAGGTGTCCAGGGTTCTTAAGCACACTCTTTTTGCCCTTGGTTCACAACTTTATTTCTTTCTTTCCCCTTTTTTTTTCTTTTCTTTTCTTCTTCTTTTTTTTTTCGAAAAAAATTTTTTTTTCACTGCTTTTTTCTTGCTTCAAGAATCACTCTGATGATTTTTTAGATCCTCAATAACAGTTCTCCTTTTTCATCATTCTTTCAAGAGCCAACAATTTTAACATTCTTAAAACAACAAATTCAAAAGACATATGCACTGTTCAAGCATTCATTCAGAAAACAAAAAGTATTGTCACCACATCAAACTAATTCAACTAGTTTTAGAGATAAATTCGAAATCCTGTACTTCTTGTTCTTTTGTGATTAAAGCATTTTTCATTTAAGAGAGGTGATGGATCCATAGGACATTCATAACTTTAAGACATAAATTTTATTAATTATGAATTAAGAACAAGACTCAGAAACTAAATATAAGATGAGACTAAATAAAAATAGAAAGCGAAAACACAAAAGAAAAAATGACAAAATTAGGCTCCTAATGATAGAGGTTTTCACAGAGTTAGGACTCAACAACCTTGATTTTGAGAAGTGGATGCTCCCTCAGCTTGAGAGGAGAGCTTTTGGCGTTTCATCTCTTGGAGTTCACGCCCCTGCTTCTCTTGTTCCTTCAGCAATTTGCAGAGCATGCAGTTCTGATTCTGCTGTTCTTCCCTAAGTTGCTCCATAGTTTCTTGCAACTTGGTGATAGATGCTTCTAGGCTGGCCCAGTAGTCAATTCTTGGGAATTCAGGGAGGAACTCCTGCGCCCTCCTCTTGATAGAGTTGTCTTGCACTTGTCCTTCCATTGACTTCTTGGTGATTGGGTGTTCAATGGGTATGAACTCATCTACTCCCATCTTCACCCCAGCCTCTTTACAGAGCAAGGAGATCAAGCTTGGGTAAGCCAGTTTGGCTTCAGTGGAATTCTTATTTGCAATTGTGTAAATCTCACAAGCAATCACATGATGGACCTCCACTTCTTTTCCAAGCATAATGCAATGAATCATCACTGCCCTCTTGATGGTGACCTCAGAACGGTTGCTAGTGGGTAGTATGGAACGCCCAATAAAGTCTAGCCAACCTCTTGCAATTGGTTTGAGATCTCCCCTCTTGAGTTGGTTTGGGACGCCCTTTGAATTGGTTATCCACTTAGTTCCAGGGAGGCATATGTCCTCTAGAACTTGATCCAACCCTTTATCTACTCTCACCATCCTCCTATTAAAGGAGTCAGGATCATCTTGCAGTTGAGGTAGTTTGAAGATTTCTCTTATTTTGTCCAGATGGAAGTACATAACTTTCCCTCTGACCATAGTTCTGTAGGTATGGTAAGCGGTTCCAGTCATTCTCTGCTTATCTGTCAGCCACAGATTTGAGTAGAATTCCTGAACCATGTTCCTTCCAACCTTTGTCTCAGGATTGGTTAGAACTTCCCATCCTCTGTTTCGAATTTGCTCTTGGATCCCCGGATATTCATCTTCTTTCAGATCAAATTTTACTTCCGGGATCACTGACCTCAGACCCATTATTTTGTGATAATGGTCCTCATGTTCTTTGGTTAAGAACTTCTCTTGATTCCAAAGATTCTTTGGATTATTCTCTTTCTTGCCTCTTAAATTGGTTTGTTTTCCCTTAGGAGCCATGATATTGATGAATCTTGGCTTTAGTGATCACGGAAAAGCACACCAAACTTAGAGGTTTGCTTGTCCTCAAGCAAAAGAAAGGAGAGAAGAGAGAAGAGAGGGGGAGGAAGAGGAAATTCGAATGGTGTGATGGAATGAGGGAGCTAAACGTGAATTTATAAGGTGGGGAGGGGAGTTTTCGAAAAAAAAAGAGAGATTTGAAAGGAGATTTGAGAAGATATGGAAAGAAATTGAGAAAAGGGTGAGTTTTTGAAGAAAATTTGGGATTAATTTGAAATAAATTTGAAGAATGGTTTTGATTTGTGAAGATTTGAAAGTGAATGATGAAAGGTTGAAGTGCATTTATGTAGAAGAGATTGGGTAAGAAAAGGAAAGTTTGAAAAAATCTGAGTTGAAAACGAAGTTGTGGTCCCCCCACCTTTCTGGCGTTAAACGCCCAGAATGGCACCCATTCTGGCGTTTAACGCCCATTTGTTGCCCCTCTTGGGCGTTTAACGCCCAGCCAGGTGCCCTGGCTGGCGTTAAACGCCAGAAATCCTTTGTCACTGGGCGTTTTTCCAAAACGCCCAGGATGCTGCACACCTGGCGTTAAATGCCCAGAATGGTGCCCATTCTGGCGTTTAACGCCCAAAATGGTACCATTACTGGCGTTAAACGCCCAGAATGGTGCCCATTCTGGCGTTTAACGCCCAAAATGCCCCTTACTGGCATTTTTTCGCCAGTAAGCTCATTTTCTCTGCTTTTTGAGCTGAATCCTTCTGTAACTCTGTGAATTCCTTCATTTTTGATACTTGCCTCTGTAAGAACAATTCATACAACCTCCTAATGACTGGGTTGCCTCCCAGCAAGCGCTTCTTTACTGTCTTTAGCTGGACCTTCACTGAGAATCACTCAAGTCTCAGTTTTGAGCATTCCTGCTCAAAATTTCCTTCAAGATAATGCTTGATTCTCTGTCCATTAACAATGAACCTTTTGTTAGAATCAGTATCCTGAAGCTCAACATATCCATATGGTGAAACTCCTGTAATCACATACGGACCCCTCCATCGGGATTTGAGTTTTCCTGGAAACAATTTGAGCCTAGAGTTAAAGAGCAGAACTTTTTGTCCTGGCTCAAAGACACTGGTTGACAACTTCTTGTCATGCCATTTCTTTGCCTTTTCCTTATAAATTTTTGCATTTTCAAAGGCATTGAGTCTGAACTCCTCTATCTCATTTAGCTGGAGCAATCTTTTTTCACCAGCTAACTGTGCATCCATATTCAGGAATCTGGTTGCCCAGTAGGCTTTATGTTCCAGTTCCACAGGCAAATGACAGGCCTTCCCATACACCAGTTGGTATGGAGAGGTTCCTATAGGGGTCTTGAATGCTGTTCTGTATGCCCACAGAGCATCATCCAAGCTCTTTGCCCAATCCTTTCTCCGGGCTATCACAGTCCGTTCTAGGATTCTTTTTAGCTCTCTGTTGGAGACTTCAGCTTGCCCATTTGTCTGTGGATGATACGGAGTTGCCACTTTATGGCTGATTCCATATCTAACCATAGCAGAGTATAGCTGTTTATTGCAGAAATGAGTGCCCCCATCACTGATTAGCACTCTGGGGACGCCAAACCTGCTGAAAATGTTTTTCTGGAGGAACTTCAGTACAGTCTTGGTGTCATTAGTGGGTGTAGCAATTGCTTCTACCCACTTAGATACATAGTCCACTGCCACCAGAATGTAAGTGTTTGAGTATGATGGTGGGAATGGCCCCATGAAATCAATTCCCCATACATCAAACAATTCTATCTCTAATATCCCTTGTTGAGGCATGGCATATCCGTGAGGCAGGTTACCAGCTCTTTGGCAACTGTCACAGTTATGCACAAACTCTCGGGAATCTTTATAGAGAGTAGGCCAGTAGAAGCCACATTGGAGGACTTTAGTGGCTGTTCGCTCACTTCCAAAATGTCCTCCATACTGTGATCCATGGCAGTGCCATAGGATCCGTTGTGCTTCTTCTCTGGGTACACATCTGCGGATCACTCCGTCAGCACATCTCTTAAAGAGATATGGTTCATCCCAGAGGTAGTACTTGGCATCTGAAATTAGTTTCTTTCTTTGCACACTGCTGTACTCCTTGGGTATGAACCTCACAGCTTTAAAATTTGCAATATCTGCAAACCATGGAGCTTCCTGGATGGCAAAGAGTTGCTCATCTGGGAAAGTCTCAGAAATCTCAGTAGAAGGGAGGGACGCCCCTGCTACTGGTTCTATTCGGGACAGATGATCAGCCACTTAGTTCTCTGTCCCTTTTCTGTCTCTTATTTCTATATCAAACTCTTGCAGAAGCAACACCCATCTTATAAGCCTGGGTTTTGAATCCTGCTTTGTGAGTAAGTATTTAAGAGCAGCATGGTCAGTGTACACAACCACTTTGGATCCCACTAGATAGGATCTAAACTTGTCAATGGCATAGACCACTGCAAGTAACTCTTTTTCTGTGGTTGTGTAGTTCTTCTGTGCGTCATTTAGAACACGGCTGGCATAGTAAATGACGTGCAGAAGCTTGTTATGCCTCTGTCCCAACACTGCACCAATGGCATGGTCACTGGCATCACACATTAGTTCAAATGGCAATGTCCAATCTGGTGCAGAGATAACTGGTGCTGTGACCAACTTAGCTTTTAGGGTCTCAAATACCTGCAGACACTGTGTGTCAAACACAAATGGCGTGTCAGCAGCTAGCAGGTTACTTAAAGGTTTTGCAATTTTCGAAAAATCCTTTATAAACCTTCTGTAGAATCCTGCATGCCCTAGAAAGCTTCTGATTGCCTTAACATTGGCAGGTGGTGGTAATTTTTCAATTACCTCTACCTTTGCCTTATCCACCTCTATTCCTTTGCTTGAAATTTTGTGCCCAAGGACAATTCCTTCAGTCACCATAAAGTGACATTTCTCCCAGTTTAAAACCAGGTTAGTTTCTTGGCACCTTTTCAAGACAAGTGCCAGGTGATTAAGACAGGAGCTAAATGACTCTCCATATACTGAAAAGTCATCCATGAAGACTTCCAGAAATTTCTCTACCATATCTGAGAAGATAGAGAGCATGCACCTTTGAAAGGTTGCAGGTGCATTGCACAGACCAAAAGGCATCCTCCTGTAGGCAAACACGCCAGAAGGGCAGGTGAATGCTGTTTTCTCTTGGTCCTGAGGATCTACTGTAATTTGGTTGTAGCCTGAATAGCCATCCAAGAAGCAGTAATAATCATGGCCAGCTAGTCTTTCTAGCATTTGGTCTATGAATGGTAAAGGAAAATGATCCTTTCTGGTGGCTGTGTTGAGCCTTCTGTAGTCAATACACATGCGCCACCCTGTGACTGTCCTTGTAGGAACCAGTTCATTTTTTTCATTATGAACCACTGTCATGCCTCCCTTTTTGGGAACAACTTGGACAGGGCTCACCCAGGGGCTATCAGAAATAGGATAAATAATCCCAGCCTCTAGTAATTTAGTGACCTCTTTTTGCACCACCTCCTTCATGGCTGGATTTAGCCTCCTCTGTGGTTGGACCACTGGTTTGGCATTATCCTCCAATAGGATCTTGTGCATGCATCTAGCTGGGCTTATGCCCTTGAGATCACTTATGGACCACCCAAGAGCTGTCTTGTGCGTCCTTAGCACTTTAATCAGTGCTTCCTCTTCCTGTGGATTTAAAGCAGAGCTTATAATCACTGGAAAAGTGTCACCCTCTCCCAGAAATGCGTACTTCAGGGATGGTGGTAGAGGTTTGAGTTCAGGTTTGGGAGGTTTATCCTCCTCCTGAAGAATTTTCGAAAATTCCTTTGCCTCCTCTGGTTCTTCTTGATCAGGTTGAGCATCTTTGAAGATGTCCTCAAGCTCTGATTCTAGGCTTTCAGCCATATTGATCTCTTCTACCAGAGAGTCAATAATGTCAGCGCCCATGCAGTCATGTGGTGTGTCTGGATGCTGCATAGCTTTTACAGCATTTAACTTGAACTCATCCTCATTGACTCTCAAGGTTACCTCCCCTTTTTGTACATCAATGAGAGTTCGTCCAGTTGCTAGGAATGGTCTTCCTAGAATGAGAGTTGCACTCTTGTGCTCCTCCATTTCCAGCACCACAAAGTCAGTTGGAAAGGCAAATGGCCCAACCTTGACAATCATGTCCTCTATTATGCCTGATGGATGTTTAATGGAGCCATCAGCAAGTTGGAGGCATATCCTGGTTGGTTTGACTTCTCCAGTCAACCCAAGCTTTCTGATAGTGGATGCAGGTATTAAATTGATGCTTGCTCCAAGATCACATAGGGCTGTCTTGGTGCAAGCGCCTTCTAATGTGCATGGTATCAGAAAGCTTCCAGGATCTTGAAGCTTCTCTGGTAAGCTTTTCAGAATGACTGCACTGCATTCTTCAGTGAGAAACACTTTCTCAGTTTCTCTCCAATCTTTCTTATGACTTAAGATCTCTTTCATGAACTTGGCATAAGAAGGTATTTGCTCAAGTGCCTCTGCAAACGGAATCTTTATTTCAAGAGTCCTTAAATAGTCTGCAAAGCGGGCAAATTGCTTATCCTGTTCTGCTTTGCGGAGTTTCTGAGGATAAGGCATCTTGGCTTGATATTCTTCAACCTTAGATGCTGCAGGTTTATTCCTTACAGAAGTGGTTGAAGAAGCCTTGTTAGAGGGATTACTGTCAGCACTCTCAGGTGTCTGATCTCTCCTTGGCGTTTGAACGCCAGGAATGGGTGAAGTTTGGGCGTTAAACGCCAACTTCTCTCCCTTTTCTGGCGTTTGAACGCCAGAACTGGGCAAGGAATGGGCGTTTAACGCCAACTTTCCTTCCCTTTCTAGCGTGTGAACGCCAATAACATTCCTCTCTGGGCTCTTACTGTCCTCAGAGGGATTTTGAACAGTGGTTTGGTTATCCTCTGTCAATTGTTCCCTGTTTGGCTTTTTATTCTTTTGAGCAGTGGTATTCAGTGTCTTCCCACTCCTTAGTTGAACTGCTTGACACTCCTCTGTTATCTGTTTAGATATTTGTTGCTTTGCCTGATTCAATTGTAGTTCTATGCTCTTGTTAGCAACTTTAGTTTCATGGAGCATTTCTTTAAATTCTGCTAACTGTTCTGTCATCAGGAGCAATTGTTGATTAAGCTCAATTATCTGTTCTTGAGGATTAGAGTCAGTGACTACTGCCATGACTTCCTCTTCTGGAGAGAACTCATTGCTAGAGTACAAATACTGGTTTCTAGCAACAGTGTCTATAAGCTCTTGAGCTTCTTCAATTGTCTTTCTCATGTGTATAGATCCACCAGCTGAGTGGTCTAAAGACATCTGAGCTTTTTCTATAAGCCCATAGTAGAAAATGTCTAACTGTACCCACTCTGAAAACATTTCAGAGGGACATTTCCTTAGCATACCTCTATACCTCTCCCAGGCATTGTAAAGGGATTCATTATCCTCTTGTTTAAAGCCTTGGATATCCAGCCTTAGCTGTGTCATCCTCTTTGGAGGGTAAAAATGATTCAGGAATTTGTCTGACAACTGTTTCTATGTCTTTATGCTTGCTGTAGGTTGGTTATTTAACCACCTTTTAGCTTGATCTTTTACAGCAAATGGAAACAGTAATAGTCTGTAGACATCCTGATCCACCTCTTTATCATGTACTGTGTCAGCAATTTGTAAGAACTGTGCCAGAAACTCAGTAGGTTCTTCCTGTGGAAGACCGGAATACTGGCAATTTTGCTGCACTATGATAATGAGTTGAGGGTTTAGCTCAAAGCTGCTTGCTTTGATGGGAGGTGTACAGATGCTACTCCCATATGCAGCTATAATGGGGCTAGCATATGATCCCAGAGTCCTTTTGGACTGATCAATCCCACTTATGTCCATAATGGACAAGAGGGAAATGATAATGATTGCAAAGAGATAAATCTTTTTTTTTTGAATTAACCGAAAATAAAATAAAATAAAATAAAATAAAATAAAACAAAAGAAAACTAAAATAAAAATTCGAAAATTAAAAATAAAATAAGATCAAAGCAAATTGAGACTGAATCAATTAGTCAATTAAAAAGATTTTGAAAATAGCAATTAAAAAGATATGATTGAAAAATATTTATGAAAAAGATTTGATTTTTGAAAAGAGGAAAGAGAAAAACACAAAGAGACACCAAACTTAAAATTTTTAGAGATCAAACACTAATTTTTCGAAAATTTTTTAGGGTAAAACACAAAGAGGACACCAAACTTAGAATTTTTATGAATCAAAAAGGGACTAAGAACATGCAAATTCGAAAATTAAAAGAAGAAAAACAAAAAGCATGCAATTGACACCAAACTTAAAATATGAAACTAGACTCAACTAAAAGACTCTAAACCAACAAAAATAAAACAGTCCTAATCTAAGCAACAAGATAAGCCGTCAGTTGTCCAAACTCAACAATCCCCGGCAACGGCGCCAAAAAACTTGGTGCACGAAATTGCAATCACACTTTTGCAATCCCGCACAACTAACCAGCAAGTGCACTGGGTCGTCCAAGTAATACCTTGCGTGAGCAAGGGTCGATCCCACGGAGATTGTCGGCTTGAAGCAAGCTATGGTTATCTTGTAAATCTTAGTCAGGATATCAGAAATTATCAGGATTGATTGTAAAAAGCAAAAGAACATGAAATGGTTACTTGTATTGCAGTAATGGAGAATAGGTTGGGGTTTGGAGATGCTCCATCTTCTAAATCTCTGCTTTCCTACTGTCATCTTCATCAAACACGCAAGGCTCCTTCCATGGCAAGCTGTATGTAGGGTTTCACCGTTGTCAGTGGCTACCTCCCATCCTCTCAGTGAAAATGTTCCTATGCTCTGTCACAGCATGGCTAATCATCTGTCGGTTCTCGGTCAGGCCGGAATAGAATCCATTGATTCTTTTGCGTCTGTCACTAACGCCCCGCCTGCTAGGAGTTTGAAGCACGTCACAGTCATTCAGTCATTGAATCCTACTCAGAATACCACAGACAAGGTTTAGACCTTCCGGATTCTCTTGAATGCCGCCATCAGTTCTAGCTTATACCACGAAGATTCTGGTTAAGGAATCCAAGAGATATCTACTCAATCTAAGGTAGAACGGAGGTGGTTGTCAGGCACACGTTCATAGTTGAGAATATGATGAGTGTCACAGATCATCACATTCATCCGGGTTAAGAACAAGTGATATCTTAGAATGGAAGCAAGCATGATTGAATAAGAAACAGTAGTAATTGCATTAATCCATCAAGACACAGCAGAGCTCCTCACCCCCAACCATGGGGTTTAGAGACTCATGCCGTGGAAAGTATACAATGAAACGTGTAAAAATGTCATGAGGTCCTTGATACAATGTCAAAAGATCCTATTAATAGTAAACTAGTATCCTAAGGTTTACAGAAATGAGTAAATGACAGAAAAATCCACTTCCGGGCCCACTTGGTGTGTGCTTGGGCTGAGCAATGAAGCATTTTCGTGTAGAGACCTTTTCTGGAGTTAAACGCCAGCTTTCATGCCAGTTTGGGCGTTTAACTCCAAGTTTTATGCCAGTTCCAGCGTTTAACGCTGGAATTTCTGAGGCCGAATTGCTACGCCGGTTTGGGCCATCAAATCTTGGGCAAAGTATGGACTATCATATATTGCTGGAAAGCCCAGGATGTGTACTTTCCAACGCCGTTAAGAGCGCGCCAATTGGGCTTCTGTAGCTCCAGAAAATCCACTTCGAGTGCAGGGAGGTCAGAATCCAACAGCATCTGCAGTCCTTTTGGTCTCTGAATCAGATTTTTGCTCAGAACCTTCAATTTCAGTCAGAAAATACCTGAAATCACAGAAAAACACACAAACTCATAGTAAAGTCCAGAAAAGTGAATTTTAATTAAAAACTAATAAAAATATACTAAAAACTAACTAAATCATACTAAAAACATACTAAAAACAATGCCAAAAAGTGTATAAATTATCCGCTCATCAGTCATCTTGTAAATCTCAGTTAGGCGGATAATAAAAGGTTATGGAGTTTTTGAATAATAATAATAGATAAATAGAAAATAAAGATAGAAATACTTATGTAAATCATTGGTGAGAATTTCAGACAAGTGTATGGAGGTGCTTGTCCCTGTTGAATCTCTGCTTTCCTACTGCTTTCATCCAATCCTTCTTAATCCTTTCCATGGCAAGCTGTATGTAGGGCATCACTGTTGTCAATGGCTACATCCCAACCTCTCAGTGAAAATGGTCCAAATGCTCTGTCACAGCACGGCTAATCATCTGTCGGTTCTCGATCATGTCGAAATAGAATCCCTTGATTCTTTTGCGTTTGTCATCACGCCCAGCAATCGCGAGTTTGAAGCTCGCCATAGTCATTCAATCCCGGAATCTTACTCGGAATACCACAGACAAGGTTAGACTTTCCGGATTCCCATGAATGCCGCCATCAATTCTAGCTTATACCACAAAGATTCTGATTAAGGAATCTAAGAGATATGCGCCCGGTCTAAGGTAGAACGGAAGTGGTTGTCAGTCACGCGCGTTCATAGGTGAAAATGATGATGAGTGTCACGGATCATCACATTCATCAAGTTGAAGTGCAACGAATATCTTAGAACAAGAATAAGTCGAATTGAATAAAAAATAGAAGTACTTGCATTAAAACTCGAGGTACAGCATAGCTCCACACCCTTAATCTATGGTGTGTAGAAACTCCACCGTTGAAAATACATAAGTGATGAAGGTCCAGGCATGGCCGAGAAGCCAGCTCCCAAAACGTGATCACAGGATCAAAAATACAATCCAGGATGAAAATATAATAGTAAAAAGTCCTATTTATACTAGACTAGCTACTAGGGTTTACAGAAGTAAGTAATTGATGCAAAAATCCACTTCCAGGGCCCACTTGGTGTGTGCTTCGGCTGAGCTTGAACTTTACACAAGCTAAGGCTTCTATTGGAGTTGAACGCCAAGTTATAACGTGTTTTTGGCATTCAACTCTGGTTCGTGACGTGTTTCTGGCGTTTGACTCCAGAATGCAGCATAGAACTAGCATTGAGCGCCAGTTTGCGTCATCTAATATTGAATAAAGTATGGACTATTATATATTGCTGGAAAGCTCTAGATGTCTACTTTCCAAAGCCGTTGAGAGCACGCCATTTGGAGTTCTGTAGCTCTAGAAAATCTATTTCGAGGGCAGGGAGGTCAGAATCCAACAGCATCAACAGTCTTTTGTCAGTCTTTTATCAGAGTTTTGCTCAGGTCCCTCAATTTCAGCCAGAAATTACCTGAAACTACAGAAAAATACACAAACTCATAGTAAAGTCTAGAAATGTGAATTTAGCATAAAAACTAAAGAAGACATCCCTAAAAGTAGCTAGATCCTACTAAAAACTACCTAAAAACAATGCCAAAAAGCGTATAAATTATCTGCTCATCACAACACCAAACTTAAATTGTTGCTTGTCCCCAAGCAACTAAAAATCAAATAGGATAAAAAGAAGAGAACATACTATAAATTTCAGAATATCAATGAATGTTAGTTCTAATTAGATGAGCGGGACTTGTAGCTTTTTGCTTCTGAACAGTTTTGGCATCTCACTTTATCCTTTGAAGTTTAGAATGATTGGCTTCTATAGGAACTTAGAATTTCTGATAGTGTTATTGATTCTCCTAGTTAAGTATGTTGATTCTTGAACACAGCTACTTTTATGAGTCTTGGCCGTGGCCCTAAGCACTTTGTTTTCCAGTATTACCACCGGATACATAAATGCCACAGACACATAACTGGGTGAACCTTTTCAGATTGTGACTCAGCTTTGCTAAAGTCCCCAGTTAGAGGTTTCCAGAGTTCTTAAGCACACTCTTTTTGCTTTGGATCACGACTTTAACCACTCACTCTCAAGCTTTTCACTTGGACCTGCATGCCACAAGCACATGGTTAGGGACAGCTTGAATTAGCCGCTTAGGCCTGGATTTTATTTCCTTGGGCCCTCCTATCCATTGATGCTCAAAGCCTTGGATCCTTTTTACCCTTGTCTTTTGGTTTTAAGGGCTATTGGCTTTTTCTGCTTGCTTTTCTTTTCCTTTCTATTTTTTTTGCCACTCTTCTTTTTTTTTCAAGCTTTTGCTTTTTCACTGCTTTTTCTAGCTTCAAGAATCAATCTCATGATTTTTCAGATTGTCAATAACATTTTTCTTTATTCATCATTCTTTCAAGAGCCAACAATTTTAACATTCATACACAACAAGATAAAAAATATGCACTGTTCAAGCATTCATTCAGAAAATAAAAAGTATTGTCACCACATCAATATAATTAAACTAAATTCAAGGATGAGTTCGAAGCTCATGTACTTCTTGTTCTTTTGAATTAAAAACATTTTTCATTTAAGAGAGGTGAAGGATTCATGGAATTATTCATAGCCTTAAGACATAGTTACTAAATACTAATGATCATGTAATAAAGACACAAACATAGATAAACATATAACATAAAAAAACGAAAAGTAGAAAAAAATTTAAGAACAAAGAATGAGTCCACCTTAGTGAGGGTGGCGCCTTCTTGAAGGACCATTGATGTCCTTGAGCTCTTCTATGTCTCTTCCTTGTCTTTGTTGCTCCTCCCTAGTGATTTTGGTGCTCCTAATAATTATGTGGAGGAAAATGTATCCCCTGAGGTATCTCAGGAATTTCTTGATGAGTGAATTCCTCATGTTCTCTTGATGTGCAGTCAAATGCTCTTCTACTGAGAGCTATGGACCCTTGAGATGAATCTCTCCATCTTTCATGACTTGGAGGTGGAAGCTTTTTGTCTTCTCTTTTCTCTCTCTTTTTTCTTTTTTTTTTGAGGTTTCTTTGAATTGTTGATTTTTAGTTTCTCTTGACTTCCTCTTCAGAGTCCTTTCAGGTTCAGGATCTGCTTCAATAAGAATGTTCTTGTCCTTGCTCCTGCTCATATGAAAAAGAAGGGAACAGAAAATAAGAGGTTCCTTTATGTGAGTAGAAAAGAAGAAGAATAGGAATGAGAAGAGGAAAATTCGAACTCAAAGAGAGGGGGGTTCGAATTTTAGGATGAAGAGAAGTGTTAGTAAATAAATAAAATAAATAGAAGGAGGTGAGAGGGATAGAAATTCAAAAAATAAATTTTGAAAAAGGGATAGTAATTTTTGAAAATTAAAATGAAATAAAATTAAAATTAAAATTTGAAATAATTAGTTAATTAGAAGAATTTTGAAAAAGAGGAAGGTAATTTTCGAAAATTAGAGAGAGAAAATTAGTTAGGTGGTTTTGAAAAAGATAAAAGATAAAACAAACAAATAAATCAATTAGTTAGTTAAAAAAGATTTGAAAATTAATTTTGAAAAGATAAGAAGTTAGAAAAGATTTTTGAAATTAAAGTTTGAAAAAGATATGATATGAAAAGATATGATTAAAAAGATATGATTTTAAAAAGATATGATTTTGAAAAGATAAGATTGAAAATATATTTTTGAAAATATATGATTTTAAAAGATATGGTTTTAAAAAGATATGATTGAAATTAGTTTTGAAGAAAGATTTGAATTTTAAAATCACAATTAATGACTTGACTCACAAGAAATCACAAGATATGATTCTAGAACTTAAAGTTTGAATCTTTCTTAACAAGAAAGTAACAAACTTGAAATTTTTTAATCAAAACATTAATTGATGATGTGATTTTCGAAAATATGATATAAAAATAAGAAAAAGATTTTGAAAATATTTTGAAAAATATTTTTGAAATTTTCGAATATGATAAAAAATGGAAAAGATATGATTTTTGAAAAAGATTTTAAAAAGATAAGAATTTTTAAAAGATAAGATATTTTTTTTAAATTTTTTTTATGAGAGAGAAAAACACTAAAAATACTTAATGCATAAAAACTTTGGATCAAAACACATGATGCATGCAAGAACACTATGAATGTCAAGATGAACACCAAGAACACTTTGAAGATCATGATGAACATCAAGAACATATTTTTGAAAAATTTTCAATGTAAAGAAAACATGCAAGACATCAAACTTAGAAATCTTTAATGCTTGGACAATATGAATGCAAGAATGCACATGAAAAACAACACAAGACACAAAACAAGAAAACATCAAGATCAAACAAGAAGACTTACCAAGAACAACTTGAAGATCATGAAGAACACTATGAATGCATGAATTTTCAAAAAATGCATAATAATTTTTAAAACATGCAATTGACACCAAACTTAAAAATTGACTCAAGACTCAACCAAGAAACACAAAATATTTTTGGTTTCTATGATTTTATGAATTTTTTGTATTTTTATTAATTTTTTCGAAAATATATAGGAAAAATAAAATAAGAAATTCTAAATTTTTAATGAGAATTCCAATGTTCATCAAATGTCAGTCTAAAGCTTCAGTCCAGGAATTAGACATGGCTTACTAGCTAGCCAAGCTTTTGTAAAAGCTCCGGTCCAAAACACTAAACATGGCCAATGGCCAGCCAAGCTTTAAGTGACAAATCAAGCATACAGCAGCAGATGGATTAGTAACAGCTAGCTTGCTCTTGTGATGATGGGTTGTGTAACACCCTAATATTCAAATCCTTATGCTCGAGTCATAAGTCAATGATATTACGGTGGTACGACTCTCAGGTGGTTTTTTAATATATAAATATAGGTAATTTTTGAACGGAGTATTAATCGAGAAGCCTGAAAAGAGTAGAAATAAAATCGCGAAGACGTATCACTCACGTTTCGACAACGAAAAGTTAAACTGTTAAGCCGAACGCGATATACGGACAAGGCATAAATGAGATTAAGAGATAGATAACAGATAGATATTTATAGCATAAGTAAATAGCCACTAGTCGTGACCCGCGAAGTTTAGGCCGGCTAAGGTACAGTATGAAAGTAGTTGACAACAGTATATCCTAATCTCTCCTAAAGGAAACATAAGAGCCTCTATAGGCAAGTTCCAAAAGAGTTCAATACATAATATAATCTTTTCAAAGCAAAGGTGGAGAGATTCTAAGCCAAACACAAAGTAGAGATAATAAATATCTTCGCCGTCTCTCAAGTGAACCACAGCTCACTTCTGAGCACCTGGACCTGTATCTGAAAAACAAGAGATATATACGGAATAAGAACCCTGGGCCCATGGGTTCCCAGTACGGTAAAAGTGTCAAATAAATACAATGCACTGCAATAAAAACTCACTAAGCATCCTAAACTCTTTCACCCAGTATCCAGCCTAGATTCTCACTAATCCATAAATAGGCATCTGTCGTAAGGGGATACTAAATCTAGTTCATATCTCATATGATTCCCAACTCGCTGACTCTCCCACGAATCAGATTCAGAATCATAAACAAAACCATCATTAATCGTACTGTCTCAGCAATTCTATATCAATACATCATACCCTCACGTGGAGCTAGTGAAACCACATCACTACGTCTAACCAGGGAGCTCAAATCATCTCAACCAATGATCATCATCATCATGCAATCACATCATCAATTCATATCATCAAGAACAGCCCTCAACCTCTACCGACACCAACATGAGGGGCCTCTCAGTTGTACAAACACAAGCAATACAGGCAAGTAATACACAATTAAGGTACAAGTAGAACAAGTAGCACATAATCAGGTAACATAGCACATATAATATAGAAATCCAAAACAAATAGGCAAACCCAAACAATTCAAACATATACAAATGATGAATGCCTGCCCTATGGCTGATGATATCATCTGTCGGTTATCAAGCCAACCCGACGTGTCCGGTAGCTAACCCGGGCACAGTCTCTCTGTTGCGTATTAATATCATTAGAGGGTATCTGCGCCCTGTCGCCATTAGAGGGTATCTACGCCCTGTCGCCATTAGAGGGTATCGGTGCCCTGTCACCCTTACAACCAAAGAGAAAACACAAGCATGCTTACATTCAATATTTTTCATCATTATTCATTTATCATATATGCCTTTATACTCAGCCATAATCCATAATGGCTTTGCCGTAACTTGGCAATAACTCAGCCATCCGGCTCACAGTTCAATCCAGAACTAGCCAATTTATCAACATGGCTCCGTCGTATCCGGCAATAACTCATCCATCCGGCTCATGGTTCAATCAAGAACCAACCATTTATCAATAATTGTAGCCCTTCGGCTCATGGCATACACGGTACTTCCACCGCCATCCTCCATATCTCGTATAATCATATTTGATCATCATTGATCACAACTTTTCCCCTTGCTTCATTCGCAAGTTACCGCATCCCCTAGCTCCTTCCTCTTTGCTAGGCATATTATAATGATTCAATACATAAGGGGTGAGATCGGAGGCTTAAAAGTATGAGATTTAGCTTTTAAAACTCACAAATCAACTTCGGGATGAAAACAGGGCTACGCGCACGCGTGGATGGCCAGAAAGCTCATCGACGCGTATGCGTCATACACGCGGACACGGGGATTGAAACACAGCCAGATGACGCGTACGCGTCAGCCACGCGTACGCGTGGGTGCATTTGTGCCCCAGGTACAAAACTGGCACAACTCTCGGAAAAATGGCTGGGCATTGGTTGCAGCGCATCGACGCGCACGCGCATACCACGCGCACTCGTGGATGGTGCCTTCTTGAAGAACGACGCGTACGCGCCAAGTGCGCCTACGCGTGGGGGGTCATTCTGCTAAAAAGTTTCTAAGTTAAAAGCTGCAGAATTCACAAATTCAACCCCCAATCTTCCGACGGACAAAACTTTCTCATTTTAAATCATTTTTCGCCCGTTCTTCGTACGGTATGGACATCCTGGATCCAATTTCACTTTTAAACAATTTTGGCACAAAACAGAAATCCACAGTCCAAGTTATGTCCCGTCAAAGTATGCCCAAAAACCATATTTTCACTCAAAACCGCAAAGTGCCATTTTCAAAACAAGCCATTTCCGACTCTTTTCAAAATCAACCAAAACATGCCAATTTCATCCCTTTTCTTTGAAATCAATCAAAGTATATCAAAATCGACAATAAGCCTCCTCAACTCATACACTAACACATTACCACAATTCACAAAACCGCCATATAACCATTTTTACCCATTTCACACAAATGTCTAAATTACAAACACATTAACATGTCATACATCCTTCCTCATCCCAATTTCTAACAATACTATTCCCAATCAATCATCATTATACATAATCAATATCATACTCACTATCACATGGTTTCACCCACAAATCAACCTTAATCATTTCTCAAGCATATACCACAACATACATATCTCTCATGCATCATCATACCATCAAGGCATCAATAATCATGATCACATATATGACCACATAACATACCTCAACCAAAACCAAACATACCTCATCTATCCAATTTCACCCAAAATTACCAAATTCCACACTTCAACTCCTCAAACCTTATTATTCAATAACCAACCCAATCATTCACATATTCATTATCTGAAATTCATCCAATCACTTGTGTCCACACATCAACTTACCTTCCTTACCTCTTTCCGGCCTCCGGCCCAAAATTTACGCCCTCCGGCCCAATTTCACAATTTAAATGCATAAACCACAAATCAATACTCATTACCCAATACATCATATTTTCAATATACCAAGCATACATGGCCACACAATTCTCAACCCAATCATTAATTCACATTACATATCAACTATGCATATTAGCACCAACCATTTACACAATCCAAACTTAATCCCAGGGCATCTAGCCTAGGAATTCTCATCACACCACACGGTACTTAAATGAAACTTAAACCGTACCTCTTGTAGCCAAATCAATTGAGTCTCTTCTTTAGAAGTCTCTACCAATCTTAGTCCCAAGCCTCACCAAAGCTCCACAAGCAACACCAATCTCCCAATTGTGCACCAAGATCATCAAATACACTAACATAACCAATATCACATACATACATCAACTTAGGGCTCATAAAAATGACAAATCACAAGAGTTTGAGCACTTCTTACCTCAGCCCATATGAAGTAGGGATAGAACCCACTTGGAATCTATGTTGGAGTATTTCTAAACACCCAAAATCACAAGATTTCAACACTAACTACCCAAAAATGTGTAACAGTAGAGAATTTCGAAAACTGGGCAGAGATGAATGGAATACTCACCACAAAACTTAGATTAGAGGATGAGAAGAGCGACGCGTGGCCGCAAACGGCTCGTCAATCGGAGCTCCGTAGCTCAAGTTATGGTGGTTTGAAGATCAAAGAGAGTTAGGTTTTCTTTCTTCTCTTCTCTCTTCCCAATTTCAGCGCCCAACACCCCTTCTTTAGGGCAAAATGAGCTGAAATGCTCATAACTAATGTTTATATATGTTGGGTCTTGGGCCCACTTAGGCCCGGTTCACTTATTTTTGTTCGTTGGCCCAATTTTGGACCAAAACCTTTAAGATTAGCACTCTAAATCGCACTTCAAATATTTCTACCTCCCCTAATTATAATTCTTCATTTCTTAATCTTATTTACTCATAATCAATTTTGTCAGCTGTAGTACCAGAAAAATCTCAGCCGGTACTTCCGGTCAAAATTCGACTGCGCGCTTTTACGTAGAAAACTATGTTTTCCGACTCGGAAAAATTCACTGAATCCAAATATCATATTTAAATCATCAAATTCCAATTGCCAAATCTTCCAACCATATTCGCTCATACTTAACTTATTATTTAATTAATTTCGGTTAGACTGGGTATTACATTCTACACCCCTAACAGAAATTTTCGCCCTCAAAAATTCTATCCATTACTACGAGTACGCGAGCATAGTCTTCCTTTATATCAAACGCATAACAGTTCCAAGGTCCTTTTTACTCTGCACGCTTCCGTTGCCGCGCTCTGATTTCTCTATCCCTGAGGGTCTCGGTCGTTCGTTCAACGCCGACCAACAGCCTCGTCCCTTACTTTTACCGTTTCATCAACTCACACCTTATTAAATCTCGAATCATGTCATCAATAAGATTGCCATCATCGTTAATCATAGCCATTATTCCACATCACTATAATCAATCAACGATCCTCACCACACCTTAATCATACTCCATCACTATCCTCTCTCTTTCTCTACCAAGCCAATTCTTCTAATCACAGTTCAACTCCAAGCATAATCTCCAAACTTACTTTCTTATTCTCAAACCCTCAAATTTCTTCATGACTTGCTGATATAAAGTCTCTGGCTTATCAATCAAAAATCCCTTTCATTTCTAGAAATCAAATGAGTTTGGAATAGCAAGTTAACAAAATCATAAGAGTTCGCATTTCCTTTAATAATCTATAAAAGCATTTGAAACACATCTCTTTTGTTAAAATTACTCATATCAAAAATCATCTTCAAAACCAAAACCAACACTCTTTCAAATTCTTGGGGAAAAATTTTCAACAGTACCTCTCCAAAAATTGGAGTTTACCACCTGTCACGGGTTCCCTCAAACAAATCTCAGTACCGCATCAACATTTCGATTTAATGGTTTTCACATTCATCTTTCAAAACCAATCATTATAAATCTCAAACTAAAACCAAGGTCACTATGACCAAACATCACAGTACTTATCTCTCAACACCACAACTTGCACTCTCTCATCATCTAAATTCAATTGTGCATTAATGATAATTTCCTCATCCGCTTTAGAACCATCAAAACTCGCAGCCGCAATCATTTCCAACTATTTGGGGATCATTACTTGCAGTAACCCGCTTAACCCTTCTAGTATTCAAACATAAGATACTATAGTAAACTTTTACAGCTCTTATTCGTAGCTATCCTGTGTTACTGCTTCCACAAGTTTCCGTTGCTTTATTCTGATCTCTCGTCTAGTACGAGCTCTATCACTTACTTCCTCAAGTACTCAACCACAACTTAGCATGACTGGCATTCACTAGATTTCTATCTATGATAGCCAAAACCACATACCAACTTAATCGTACTTTTAGCACATTGTTACCAATCTTTCGCTTACCAAATCCCAAACCGTCGGATCTAACGGTATTTCCCGTTGTTATAGTGAACACACGACCTTGTTGTTGGCTCTTGGTAGTATTCCGGTTGACCTTCTTAGGACATTTCTAGGACACATGTCTAACTCCTCTACAACCATGGCAAAGTCCCAATCTACCTCGACATGGAGTTCCCGAATGATGGCTTTGACATCGCCCACTAGTCATTCCACTCTGAGGTTGCTTTCCGTTAAAGGCCTACCTAATCATTTATGCTCACCAAACCTTCTATTAAGATAACTTAGGGTTATCTAGAACAGATCATAATTTTTCATCCGACCATGTATTATGAGTGAATACCAGCCTTCAGCATTATCTAAAGTGGTAAAGAATTAAGTTATCAGTTTTCTTATTACCTCGGGTATGAAAATCGGACCTGGCAATCTCCCGGTCCTTCCGGTGTGGGCAATCTCTGACCAAATATCCTAGCTTTCCGCAATTGTAATACAAACCCGAACCATAACGACACGGTCTGTTTGGGTGATGACCTCCACATCTCTGACAGCTCAAAACATCCGAAGCAGCCACTATTTGTTTCTCCCTACCCTTTCCTTGGGAATTCTTATTCGTTGCAAGGTCATTTCGTCTTTGGGGAAAACGTTGTGGGTATCCTCTTCTCTTAAACTCTTGACCCCTTGTTGGATACTCTTGATTGTGCTGCCTGCGGTGGGACTCCCAATGGTCATTCTTCGCCTCAACAGCCTTCTTCACACATTCTTCAGCAATATGGCTCTTGTTCACAAGTTCGGAGAAGACCCTAATCTCCATCGGTCCAACGGAGCTCAGGATTTCACTTCGAAGTCCTCCCTCATACTTAATACACTTCCATTCCTCGATGTCTCCCGGGGTTCCTTGACACATACAAGAAAACCTGAATAACTTCTCAAATTTATCCGTATACTCAGATACGGACATTATACCCTGCTTCAGTTGCAGTAATTCAAGTTCATTGACCGTTCTAGCAGAATTCGGGAAGTACTTCTTATAAAATTCTACTTGGAAGGCACCCCAGGTGATAGGATCATTCCCCTGCTGCAGGAGACGTCGAGCCCCTTGCCACCAATGCGATGCTTCTCCCGTGAGCAGATAGGTAGCAAATTCAACACACTGCTCTTCAGGCACCAACTGCGCTTGCAGTGCTCGCTCCATGGCCTGAAACCAGGTGTCAGCTTCAGTTGGATTAGTGGTTCCCTTGAACTTAGGTGGATTAACTTTAAGAAAGTTGCCAGTGTCATCGGGCCTTGAGCTCCACTTCCACCATTGCCATTATTGTTTATCTGTTGCCCAAGAGCCTCAGCAGTGGCCTGCATAGTAGCAGCCATATTCTCCAATGCCGCCATAAGGTTTACCGGGTTATTCGGGTTGATTTCCGGCTCCTGAGTACTAGTACAATCTCTCTCACGTCCCCGACCGGGTCCACGAGGCGCCATCTGGTTCCTATACACACCAAACAATCGATATCAAGTTGATCAGTCTCAATATCAGAAGTATAATGCTTCAAAGTACCAAAGGTACACTCATGAACTTCATGCTAGATGTATCGGTTAGATTCCCTAACTAGCACAGGCACAAACTCAGAGTATGCATTGAAGCATAAGCAGTTCCATCCCTCAGGCTCACGAGGACGAACTGCTCTGATACCATAATGTAACACCCTAATATTCAAATCCTTATGCTCGAGTCATAAGTCAATGATATTACGGTAGTACGACTCTCAGGTGGATTTTTAATATATAAATATAGGTAATTTTCGAAAGGAGTATTAATCGAGAAGCCTGAAAAGAGTAGAAATAAAATCGCGAAGACGTATCACTCACGTTTCGACAACGAAAAGTTAAACTGTTAAGCCGAACGCGATATACGGACAAGGCATAAAGGAGATTAAGAGATAGATAACAGATAGATATTTATAGCATAAGTAAATAGCCACTAGTCGCGACCCACGAAGTTTAGGCCGGCTAGGGTACAGTGTGAAAGTAGTTGACAACAGTATATCCTAATCTCTCCTAAAGGAAACATAAGAGCCTCTATAGGCAAGTTCCAAAAGAGTTCAATACATAATATAATCTTTTGAAATCAAAGGTGGAGAGATTCTAAGCCAAACACAAAGTAGAGAAAATAAATATCTTCGCCGTCTCTCAGGTGAACCACAGTCACTTCTGAGCACCTGGACCTGTATCTGAAAAACAAGAGCTATATACGGAATGAGAACCTCGGGCCCATGGGTTCCCAGTACGGTAAAAGTGTCAAATAAATACAATGCACTGCAATAAAAACTCACTAAGCATCCTAAACTCCTTTCACCCAGTATCCAGCCTAGATTCTCACTAATCCATAAATAGGCGTCTGTCGTAAGGGGATACTAAATCTAGTTCATATCTCATATGATTCCCAACTCGCTGACTCTCCTACGAATCAGATTCAGAATCATAAACAAAACCATCATTAGTCGTACTGTCTCAGCAATTCTATATCAATACATCATACCCTCACCTGGAGCTAGTGAAACCACATCACTGCGTCTACCCAGGGAGCTCAAATCATCTCAACAAATGATCATCATCATCATGCAATCGCATCATCAATTCATCTCTTCAAGAACAGCCCTCAACCTCCACCGACACCAACATGAGGGGCCTCTCAGTTGTACAAACACAAGCAATACATGCAAGTAATACACAATTAAGGTACAAGTAGAACAAGTAGCACATAATCAGGTAACATAGCACATATAATATAGAAATCCGAAACAAATTGGCAAACCCAAACAATTGAAACATATGCAAATGATGAATGCCTGCCCTATGGCTGATGATATCATCTGTCGGTTATCAAGCCAACTGGACGTGTCCGGTAGCTAACCTGGGCACAGTCTCTCTGTTGCGTATTAATATCATTAGAGGGAATATGTGCCCTGTCACCATTAGAGGGTATCTGCGCCCTGTCGCCATTAGAGGGTATCGGTGCCCTGTCACCCTTACAACCAGCGAGAAAACACAAGCATGCTTACATTCAACATTTTTCATCATTATTCATTTATCATATATGCCTTTATACTCAGCCATAATCCATAATGGCTTTGCCGTAACTCGGCAATAACTCAGCCATTCGGCTCACAGTTCAATCCAGAACTAGCCAATTTATCAACATGGCTCCGCCGTATCCGGCAATAACTCAGCCATCCGGCTCATGGTTCAAACAAGAACCAACCATTTATCAATAATTATAGCCCTTCGGCTCATGGCATACACGGTACTTCCACCGCTATCCTCCATATCTCGTATAATCATCTTTGATCATCATTGATCACAACTTTTCCCCTTGCTTCATTCGCAAGTTACCGCATCCCCTAGCTCCTTCCTCTTTGCTAGGCATATTATAATGATTCAATACATAAGGGGTGAGATCGGAGGCTTAAAAGTATGAGATTTAGCTTTTAAAACTCACAAATCAACTTCAGGATGAAAACAGGGCTACGCGCACGCGTACTTCACGCGCACGCGTGGATGGCCACAAAGCTCATCGACGCGTATGCGTCATACACGCGGACGCGCAGATTGAAACACAGCCAGACGATGCGTACGCGTTAGCCACGCATACGCATGGGTGCATTTGCGCCCCAGGCACAAAACTGGCACAACTCTCGGGAAAATGGCTGGGCATTGGGTGCAGCGCATCGACGCGCACGCGCACACCACACGCACGCGTGGATGGTGCCTTCTTGAAGAACGACGCGTACGCGCCAAGTGCGCCTACGCGTGGGGGGTCATTCTGCTAAAAAATTTTTAAGTTAAAAGTTGCAGAATTCACAGATTCAACCCCCAATCTTCCGACGGACATAACTTTTTCATTTTAAATCATTTTTCGCCCGCTCTTCGAACGATATGGACATCCTGGATCCAATTTCACTTTTAAACAATTTTGGCACAAAACAGAAATCCACAGTCCAAGTTATGTCCCGTCAAAGTATGCCCAAAAACCATGTTTTCACTCAAAACCGCAAAGTGCCATTTTCAAAACAAGCCATTTCCAACTCTTTTCAAAATCAACCAAAACATGCCAATTTCATCCCTTTTCTTTGAAATCAATCAAAGTATATCAAAATCGATAATAAGCCTCCTCAACTCATACACTAACACATTACCACAATTCCCAAAAACGCCATATAACCATTTTTACCCATTTCATACAAATGGCTAAATTACAAATACATTAACATGTCATACATCCTTTCTCATCCCAATTTCCAACAATACTATTCCCAATCAATCATCATTATACATAATCAATATCATACTTACTATCACATGGTTTCACCCACAAATCAACCTTAATCATTTCTCAAGCATATATCACAACATACATATCTCTCATGCATCATCATACCATTAAGGCATCAATAATCATGATCACATATATGACCACATAACATACCTCAACCAAAACCAAACATACTTCATCTATACAATTTCACCCAAAATTACCAAATTCCACACTTCAACTCCTCAAACCTTATTATTCAATAACCAACCCAATCATTCACATATTCATTATCTGAAATTCATCCAATCACTTGTGTCATCATACAATGCACACATCAACTTACCTTCCTTACCTCTTTCCGGCCTCCAGCCCAAAATTTACAGCCTCCGGCCCAATTTCACAATTTAAATGCATAAACCACAAATCAATACTCATTACCCAATACATCAAATTTTCAATACACCAAGCATACAAGGCCAGACAATTCTCAACCCAATCATTAATTCACATTACATATCAACTATGCATATTAGCACTGACCATTTACACAATCCAAACTTAATCCTAGGGCATCTAGCCTAGGAATTCTCATCACACCACACAGTACTTAAATGAAACTTAAACCGTACCTCTTGTAGCTAAATCAATTGAGTCTCTTCTTTAGAAGTCTCTACCAATCTTAGTTCCAAGCCTCACCAAAGCTCCTCAAGCAACACCAATCTCCCAATTGTGCACCAAGATCATCAAATACACTAACATAACCAATATCACATACATACATCAACCTAGGGCTCATAAAAATGACAAATCACAAGGGTTTGAGCACTTCTTACCTCAGCCCATATGAAGTAGGGATAGAACCCACTTGGAATCCATGTTGGAGTATCCCTAAACACCCAAAATCACAAGATTTTAACACTAACTACCCAAAAACATGTAACAGTAGAGAATTTCGAAAAATGGGCAGAGATGAATGAAATAATCACCAAAAAACTTAGATATAATTGTAGAGGATGAGAAGAGCGACACGTGGCCGCAAACGGCTCGTCAATCGGACCTCCGTAGCTCAAGTTATGGTGGTTTGAAGATCAAAGAGAGTTAGGTTTTCTCTCTTCTCTTCTCTCTTCCCAATTTCAGCGCCCAACACCCCTTCTTTAGGGCAAAATGAGCTGAAATGCTCATAACTAATATTTATATATGTTGGTTCTTGGGCCCACTTAGGCCCGGTTCACTTATTTTTGTCTGTTGGCCCAATTTTGGACCAAAACCTTTAAGATTAGTGCTCTAAATCGCGCTTCAAATATTTCTACCTCCCCTAATTATAATTCTTCATTTCTTAATCTTATTTACTCATAATCAATTTTGTCAGCTGTAGTACCAGAAAAATCTCAGCCGGTACTTCCGGTCAAAATTCGACTGCGGGCTTTTACGCAGAAAACTATGTTTTCTGACTCGGAAAATTTCACTGAATCCAAATATCATATTTAAATCATCAAATTCCAATTGCCAAATCTTTCAACCATATTCGCTCATACTTAACTTATTATTTAATTAATTTCGGTTAGACTGGGTATTACATTCTATCCCCCTAACAGAAATTTTCGCCCTCGAAAATTCTATCCATCACTACGAGTACGCAAGCATAGTCTGACTTTATATCAAACGCATAACAGTTCCAAGGTCCTTTTTACTCTGCACGCTTCCGTTGCCGCGCTCTGATTTCTCTATCCCTGAGGGTCTCGGTCGTTCGTTCAACGCCGACCAACAGCCTCGTCCCTTACTTTTACCGTCTCATCAACTCAAACCTTATTAAATCTCGAATCATGTCATCAATAAGATTGCCATCATCGTTAATCATAGCCATTATCCCACATCACTATAATCAATCAACGATCCTCACCACACCTTAATCATACTCCATCACTATCCTCTCTCTCTCTCTCTGCCAAGCCAATTCCTCTAATCACAGTTCAACTCCAAGCATAATCTCCAAACTTACTTTCTTATTCTCAAACCCTCAAATTTCTTCATGACTTGCTGATATAAAGTCTCTGGCTTATCAATCAAAAACCCCTTTCATTTCTAGAAATCAAATGAGTTTGGAATAGCAAGTTAACAAAATCATAAGAGTTCGCATTTCCTTTAATAATCTATAAAATCATTTGAAACACATCTCTTTTGTTAAAATTACTCATATCAAAAATCATCTTCAAAACCAAAACCAACACTCTTTCAAATTCTTGGGAAAAAATTTTCAACAGTACCTCTCCAAAAATTGGAGTTTACCACCTGTCACGGGTTCCCTCAAACCAATCTCAGTACCGCATCAATATTTCGATTTAATGGTTTTCACATTCGTCTTTCAAAACCAATCATTTTAAATCTCAAACTAAAACCAAGGTCACTATAACCAAACATCACATTACTCATCTCTCAACACCACAACTTGCACTCTCTCATCATCTAAATCCAATTGTGCATTAATGATAATTTCCTCATCTGCTTTAGAACCATCAAAGCTCACAGCCGCAATTATTTCCAACTATTTGGGGATCATTACTTGCAGTAACCCGCTTAACCCTTCTAGTATTAAAACATAAGATACTATAGTAAACTTTTACAGCTCTTATTCGTAGCTATCCTGTGTTACTGCTTCCACAAGTTTTCATTGCTTTATTCTGATCTCTCGTCTAGTACAAGCTCTATCACTTACTTCCTCATGTACTCAACCACAACTTAGCATGATTGGCATTCACTAGATTTTTATCTATGATAGCCAAAACCACATACCAACTTAATCGTACTTTTAGCACGTTGTTACCAATCTTTCGCTTACCAAATCCCAAACCGTTGGATCTAACGGTATTCCCCGTTGTTGTAGTGAACACACGACCTTGTTGTTGGCTCTTGGTAGTATTCTGGTTGACCTTTTTAGGACGTTTCTAGGACACATGTCTAACTCCTCTACAACCATGGCAAAGTCCCAATCTACCTCGACACGGAGTTTCCGAATGATGGCTTTGACATCGCTCACTAGTCATTCCACTCTGAGGTTGTTTTCCGTTAAAGGCCTACCTAATTATTTATGCTCACCAAACCTTCTATTAAGAGAACTTAGGGTTATCTAGAACAGATCATAATTTTTCATCCGACCATGTATTATGAGTGAATACCAGCCTTCAGCATTATCTAAAGTGGTAAAGAATTAAGTTATCAGTTTTCTTATTACCTCGGGTACGAAAATCGGACCTGGCAGTCTCCCGATCCTTCCGGTGTGGGCAATCTCTGACCAAATGTCCTAGCTTTCCGCAATTGTAACACAAACCCGAAACATAACGACACGGTCTATTTGGGTGATGACCTCCACATCTCTGACAGCTCAAAACATCCGAAGCAGCCACTATTTGTTTCTCCCTACCCTTTCCTTGGGAATTCTTATTCGTCGCAAGGTCATTTCGCCTTTGGGGAAAACGTTGTAGGTATCCTCTTCTCAAAACTCTTGACCCCTTGTTGGATACTCTTGATTGTGCTCCCTGCGGTGGGACTTCCGATGGTCATTCTTCGCCTCAAGAGCCTTCCTCACACATTCTTCAGCAATACGACTCTTGTTCACAAGTTCGGAGAAGACCCTAATCTCCATCGGTCCAACGGAGCTCAGGATTTCACTTCGAAGTCCTCCCTCATACTTAATACACTTTCATTCCTCGATGTCTCCCGGGGTTCCTTGACACATACGAGAAAACCTGAATAACTCCTCAAATTTATCCGTATACTCAGATACGGACATTGTACCCTGCTTCAGTTGCAGTAATTCAAGTTCCTTGACCGTTCTAGCATAATTCGGGAAGTACTTCTTATAAAATTCTACTTGGAAGGCACCCTAGGTGATAGGATCATTCCCCTACTGCAGGAGACGTCGAGCCCCTTGCCACCAATGCGATGCTTCTCCCGTGAGCAGATAGGTAGCAAATTCAACACACTGCTCTTCAGGCACCAACTGCGCTTGCAGTGCTCGCTCCATGGCCTGAAACCAGGTGTCAGCTTCAGTCGGATTAGTGGTTCCCTTGAACTTAGGTGGATTAACTTTAAGAAAGTTGCCAGTGTCATCGGGCCCTGAGCTCCACTTCTGCCATTGCCATTATTGTTTATCTGTTGCCCAAGAGCCTCAGCAGTGGCCTGCATAGTAGAAGCCATATTCTCCAACGCTGCCATAAGGTTTACCGGGTTATTCGGGTTGATTTCCAGTTCCTGAGTTCTAGTACGATCTCTCTCACGTCCCCGACCGGGTCCACGAGGCGCCATCTGGTTCCTATACACACCAAACAATCGATATCAAGTTGATCAGTCTCAATATCGGAAGTATAGTGCTTCAAAATACCAAAGGTACACTCATGAACTTCATGCTAGATGTATCGGTTAGATTGCCTAACTAGCACAGGCACAGACTCAGAGTATGCATTGAAGCATAAGCAGTTCCATCCCTTAGGCTCACGAGGACGAACGCAATATACGGACAAGGCATAAAGGAGATTAAGAGATAGATAACAGATAGATATTTATAGCATAAGTAAATAGCCACTAGTCGCGACCCGCGAAGTTTAGGCCGGCTAGGGTACAGTATGAAAGTAGTTGACAACAGTATATCCTAATCTCTCCTAAAGGAAACATAAGGGCCTCTATAGGCAAGTTCCAAAAGAGTTCAATACATAATATAAACTTTTCAAATCAAAGGTGGAGAGATTCTAAGCCAAACACAAAGTAGAGAAAATAAATATCTTCGCCGTCTCTCAGGTGAACCACATCTCACTTCTGAGCACCTGGACCTGTATCTGAAAAATAAGAGATATATACGGAATGAGAACCCCGGGCCCATGGGTTCCCAGTACGGTAAAAGTGTCAAATAAATACAATGCACTGCAATAAAAACTCACTAAGCATCCTAAACTCCTTTCACCCAGTATCCAGCCTAGATTCTCACTAATCCATAAATAGGCGTCTGTCGTAAGGGGATACTAAATCTAGTTCATATCTCATATGATTCCCAACTCGCTGACTCTCCCACGAATCAGATTCAGAATCATAAACAAAACCATCATTAGTCGTACTGTCTCAGTAATTCTTTATCAATACATCATACCCTCACCTGGAGCTAGTGAAACCACATCACTGCGTCTACCCAGGGAGCTCAAATCATCTCAACAAATGATCATCATCATCATGCAATCGCATCATCAATTCATCTCATCAAGAACAGCCCTCAACCTCCACCGACACCAACATGAGGGGCCTCTCAGTTGTACAAACACAAGCAATACAGGCAAGTAATACACAATTAAGGTACAAGTAGAACAAGTAGCACATAATCAGGTAACATAGCACATATAATATAGAAATCCAAAACAAATAGGCAAACCCAAACAATTCAAACATATGCAAATGATGAATGCCTGCCCTATGGCTGATGATATCATCTGTCGGTTATCAAGCCAACCCGACGTGTCTGGTAGCTAACCCGGGCACAGTCTCTCTGTTGCGTATTAATATCATTAGAGGGAATATGTGCCCTGTCACCATTAGAGGGTATCTGCGCCCTGTCGCCATTAGAGGGTATCGGTGCCCTGTCGCCCTTACAACCAGAGAGAAAACACAAGCATGCTTACATTCAACATTTTTCATCATTATTCTTTTATCATATATGCCTTTATACTCAGCCATAATCCATAATGGCTTTGCCGTAACTTGGCAATAACTCAGCCATCCGGCTCACAGTTCAATCCAGAACTAGCCAATTTATCAACATGGCTCCGCCGTATCCGGCAATAACTCAGCCATCCGGCTTATGGTTCAATCAAGAGCCAACCATTTATCAATAATTATAGCCCTTCGGCTCATGGCATACACGGTACTTCCACCGCTATCCTCCATATCTCGTATAATCATCTTTGATCATCATTGATCACAACTTTTCCCCTTGCTTCATTCGCAAGTTACCGCATCCCCTAGCTCCTTCCTCTTTGCTAGGCATATTATAATGATTCAATACATAAGAGGTGAGATCGGAGGCTTAAAAGTATGAGATTTAGCTTTTAAAACTCACAAATCAACTTTGGGATGAAAACAGGGCTACGCGCACGCGTACTTCACGCGCACACGTGGATGGCCACAAAGCTCATCGACGCGTATGTGTCATACACGCGGACGCGCGAATTGAAACACAGCCAGACGACGCGTACGCGTCAGCCACGCATACGCATGGGTGCATTTGCGTCCCAGGCACAAAACTGGCACAACTCTCGGGAAAATGGCTGGGCATTGGGTGCAGCGCATCGACGCGCACGCGCACACCACGCGCACGCGTGGATGGTGCCTTCTTGAAGAACGACGCGTACGCGCCAAGTGCGCCTACGCGTGGGGGGTCATTCTGCTAAAAATTTTCTAAGTTAAAAGCTGCAGAATTCACAGATTCAACCCCCAATCTTCCGACGGACATAACTTTCTCATTTTAAATCATTTTTCGCACGTTCTTTGAACGGTATGGACATCCTGGATCCAATTTCACTTTTAAACAATTTTGGCACAAAAAAGAAATCCACAGTCCAAGTTATGTCCCGTCAAAGTAATGCCAAAAACCATGTTTTCACTCAAAACCGCAAAGTGCCATTTTCAAAACAAGCCATTTCCAACTCTTTTCAAAATCAACCAAAACATGCCAATTTCATCCCTTTTCTTTGAAATCAATCAAAGTATATCAAAATCGACAATAAGCCTCCTCAACTCATACACTAACACATTACCACAATTCACAAAACTGCCATATAACCATTTTTACCCATTTCACACAAATGGCTAAATTACAAACACATTAACATGTCATACATCCTTCCTCATCCCAATTTCTAACAATACTATTCCCAATCAATCATCATTATACATAATCAATATCATACTCACTATCACATGGTTTCACCCACAAATCAATCTTAATCATTTCTCAAGCATATATCACAACATACATATCTCTCATGCATCATCATACCATCAAGGCATCAATAATCATGATCACATATATGACCACATAACATACCTCAACCAAAACCAAACATACCTCATCTATACAATTTCACCCGAAATTACCAAATTCCACACTTCAACTCCTCAAACCTTATTATTCAATAACCAACCCAATCATTCACATATTCATTATCTGAAATTCATCCAATCACTTGTGTCCACACATCAACTTACCTTCTTTACCTCTTTCCGGCCTCCGGCCCAAAATTTACGGCCTCCGGCCCAATTTCACAATTTAAATGCATAAACCACAAATCAATACTCATTACCCAATACATCAAATTTTCAATACACCAAGCATACAAGGCCACACAATTCTCAATCCAATCATTAATTCACATTACATATCAACTATGCATATTAGCACCAACCATTTACACAATCCAAACTTAATCCTAGGGCATATAGCCTAGGAATTCTCATCACACCACACGGTACTTAAATGAAACTTAAACCGTACCTCTTGTAGCCAAATCAATTGAGTCTCTTCTTTAGAAGTCTCTACCAATCTTACTCCCAAGCCTCACCAAAGCTCCTCAAGCAACACCAATCTCCCAATTGTACACCAAGATCATCAAATACACTAACATAACCAATATCACATACATACAAAAACCTAGGGCTCATAAAAATGACAAATCACAAGGGTTTGAGCACTTCTTACCTCAGCCCATATGAAGTAGGGATAGAACCCACTTGGAATCCATGTTGGAGTATCCCTAAATACCCAAAATCACAAGATTTCAACACTAACTACCCAAAAACATGTAACTGTAGAGAATTTCGAAAACGGGGCAGAGATGAATAGAATACTCACCACAAAACTTAGGTAGAATTGTAGAGGATGAGAAGAGCGATGCGTGACCGCAAACGGCTCGTCAATCGGAGCTCCGTAGTTCAAGTTATAGTGGTTTGAAGATCAAAGAGAGTTGGGTTTTCTCTCTTCTCTTCTCTCTTCCCAATTTCAGCGCCCAACACCCCTTCTTTAGGGCAAAATGAGCTGAAATGCTCATAACTAATGTTTATATATGTTGGGTCTTGGGCCCACTTAGGCCCGGTTCACTTATTTTTGTCCGTTGGCCCAATTTTGGACCAAAACCTTTAAGATTAGCGCTCTAAATCGCACTTCAAATATTTCTACCTCCCCTAATTATAATTCTTCATTTCTTAATCTTATTTACTCATAATTAATTTTCTCAGCTGTAGTACCAGACAAATCTCAGCCGGTACTTTCGGTCAAAATTCGACTGCGCGCTTTTACGCAGAAAATTATGTTTTCTGACTCGAAAAAATTCACTGAATCCAAATATCATATTTAAATCATCAAATTCCAATTGCCAAATCTTCCAACCATATTCGCTCATACTTAACTTGTTATTTAATTAATTTCGGTTAGACCGGGTATTACAGGTTGAAGCCTCAGTCCAAAAGAATTTAGACATGGCTTTTATAGCCAGCCAGGCTTCAACATGCTTTATGAAACTCTAGAATTCATTCTTAAAAATTTAGAATAATTTTCGAAAATAGATGAGAAATTTTTGAAAAATATTTTTGAAAACTTTTTGAAAAAAAAAAATACCTAACAAGATGAACCGTTAGTTGTCCATACTCGAACAATCTCCGGCAACGACGCCAAAAACTTGGTGCACGAAATTGTGATCATCAACAATGGCGCCAAAAACTTGGTAGCGCTCTCAAACGTGAATCACACTTTGTCACAACTCCGCACAACTAACCAGCAAGTGCATTGGGTCGTCCAAGTAATACCTTACGTGAGTTAGGGTTGATCCCATGGAGATTGTTGGTATGAAGCAAGCTATGGTCATCTTATAAATCTCAGTTAGGCGGATAATAAAAGGTTATGGAGTTTTCGAATAATAATAATAGATAAATAGAAAATAAAGATAGAAATACTTATGTAAATCATTGGTGAGAATTTCAGACAAGTGTATGGAGGTGCTTGTCCCTGTTGAATCTCTGCTTTCCTACTGCTTTCATCCAATCCTTCTTAATCCTTTCCATGGCAAGCTGTATGTAGAGCATCACCGTTGTCAATGGTTACATCCCATCCTCTCAGTGAAAATGGTCCAAATGCTCTATCACAGCACGGCTAATCATCTGTCGGTTCTCGATCATGTCGAAATAGAATCCCTTGATTCTTTTGCGTTTGTCATCACACCCAGCAATCGCGAGTTTGAAGCTCGTCACAGTCATTCAATCCCAGAATCCTACTCGAAATACCACAGACAAGGTTAGACTTTTCGGATTCCCATGAATGCCGCCATCAATTCTAGCTTATACCACGAAGATTCTGATTAAGGAATCCAAGAGATATGCGCCCGGTCTAAGGTAGAACGGAAGTGGTTGTCAGTCACGCGTGTTCATAGGTGAGAATGATGATGAGTGTCACGGATCATCACATTCATCAAGTTGAAGTGCAACGAATATCTTAGAACAAGAATAAGTCGAATTGAATAAAAAATAGAAGTACTTGCATTAAAACTCGAGGTACAGCAGAGCTCCACACCCTTAATCTATGGTGTGTAGAAACTCCACCGTTGAAAATACATAAGTGATGAAGGTCCAGGCATGGCCGAGGGGCCAGCCCCCAAAACGTGATCACAGGATCAAAAATACAATCCAGGATGAAAATATAATAGTAAAAAGTCCTATTTATACTAGACTAGCTACTAGGGTTTACAATCCAGGGCCCACTTGGTGTGTGCTTCGGCTGAGCTTGAACTTTACACAAGCTAAGGCTTCTATTGGAGTTGAACGCCAAGTTATAACGTGTTTTTGGCATTCAACTCTGGTTCGTGACGTGTTTCTGGCGTTTGACTCCAGAATGCAGCGTAGAGCTGGCATTGAGCGCCAGTTTGCGTCGTCTAATCTCGAATAAAGTATGAACTATTATATATTGCTGGAAAGCTCTAGATGTCTACTTTTCAAAGCCGTTGAGAGCGCACCATTTGGAGTTCTGTAGCTCCAGAAAATCCATTTCGAGTGCAGGGAGGTCAGAATCCAACAGCATTAACAGTCCTTTGTCAGTCTTTTATCAGAGTTTTGCTCAGGTCCCTCAATTTCAGCCAGAAATTACCTGAAACTATAGAAAAATACACAAACTCATAGTAAAGTCTAGAAATGTGAATTTAGCATAAAAACTAAAGAAGACATCCCTAAAAGTAGCTAGATCCTACTAAAAACTACCTAAAAACAATGCCAAAAAGCGTATAAATTATCCGCTCATCAAAGACCTTGAAGAAAGGTATAATCATCAGAAAACGGTGATACTTCCTCAAGCTCGATATGAATGGATGCACTTGCGTCTACAAGATTTTAAATCTATAAATGAATATAATTCTGCAATGTTTCGAATCACCTCACGAATGAAATTATGTGGGAAAAAGATAACTGATCATGATATGTTGGAGAAAACTTTCTCAACCTTCCATGCCTCGAATGTGCTCCTACAGCAGCAGTATCGAGAAAAAGGTTTTAAAAAATATTCTGAATTAATTTCTTGCCTTCTTGTTGATGAGCGCAACAATGAGTTGCTATTGAAAAATCATGAAGCGCACCCAGCTGGCGCTGCCCCATTTCCTGAAGTAAATGCGGCAAATTATCCCAGAAGAGGTAAATGGCAAGGTTTTAATAACAAGAAAAATTATGGAAGAAAAAGGAATTATATTCAAAAGAGAGGATCTCACCAGAAGTGGGATAAAGAGAGAAATATCGGGCAGAATAAATCAACAGAGGATAAGTGTTTCCTTGTGTTGGAAAGGGCCATTGGTCACGTACCTGTCGTACCCCAAGGCACCTAGTCGATCTTTACCAAGCATTTTTGAAAAAGGATGACAAGGGAAAAGAGTCGAATTTCGTTTCAAATGATGCTGAAAATTCCACCACTCATTATGATGTATCTGATTTCTTTGAGGATCCTAAAGGGAATATTGGTCATTTGATCAATGATGGAATAGTTTAATATGTGAGATTGTTAAGTATCCATGTAAATAAATAATGTAAAGCATTTATTGTTAACTTTTATTTTCTATGTATTTAAGTTTCAAAAATGATGTATATAAATAATGAAATATTAATGTTTATGAATTTTGAAATTATTAGATGTGTCAAGTTTTAAAATAAAATTTTAGTGTATGACATTATGTGCAGTGTTTCTTAGAAAAATAATTCAAATCAAGAATTCGATTTGACTGTGCATGTATTGCTACTCATTTTATTATTATTTATCTTTGAAGAAAATGGTAAGGATATGTAATGAAGATGTATGCCTTGCGGATAGTGCAAGTTCACATACTATTCTCAAAAGTGATATATATTTTACCCATCTAGTGCCAAAAGAAGAATGTGTTAATACTATTATTGGCTCAGGCAATGTGATAGAAGGCTCCAGAAGAGCTATAATTTTGTTTCCTGGAGGAACAAAATTCATAATAAATAATGCACTATTGTCTACCAAGTCTCGAAGAAACTTGTTGAGTTTCAAAGATATTCGCCGAAATAGATATCATATTGAAACAATGAATGAGGGAAATCATGAGTATTTATGTATCACAACTCATGATTTAAATAAAAAGGTTATATTAGAAAAGTTGCCCTCACTTTCATCTGGGTTATATTATACCAAGATTAGTGCAATTGAATCACATGCCACTGTAAACCAGGAGTTTACTAGCCCAAATGAATTCATAACTTGGCACGACCGATTGGGTCATCCGGAAACAACCATGATGAAGAGAATTATTGAAAACTCTCATGGACATTCACTAAAGAACCAGAAGATTCTTAAAACTAGTGAATTTTGTTGTGCTGCATGTTCTCAGGGAAAGTTAATTTTAAGGCCATCACCAGTAAAGATTGGATTTGAGTCCCCTGAATTCCTGGAAAGGATTCAAGGTTATATATGTGGACCTATTCATCCACAATGTGGATCTTTTAGATATTTTATGGTCCTAATAGACGCATCTTCGAGATGGTCACATGTGTGCTTATTATCTTCTCGCAACCTGGAGTTTGCAAGATTATTGGCTCAAATTATTCGATTAAAAGCACAATTTCCAGAAAATCCAATCAAAGTAATTCGTCTTGATAATGCTGGTGAATTTACTTCTCAAGCTTTTGATGCTTATTGTATGGCTAATGGAATAAGTGTTGAACATCCAGTAGCTTATGTTCACACACAAAATGGGTTAGCAGAATCACTTATTAAACGTCTCCAATTAATTGCTAGACCCTTACTTATAAGAACAAATCTCCCAACCTCGGTTTGGGGGTATGCTATTTTACATGCCGCAGCACTTATTTGTTTGAGGCCAACGAGTTACCATCAGTTCTCTCCTATGCAATTAGCTTTTGGCCAGCAACCAAATGTTTCCCATTTAAGAATATTTGGGTATGCGATATATGTTCCCATTGCACCACCTAATCGCACTAAAATGGGACCCCAAAGAAAATTAGGGATATATGTTGGATATGATTCTCTCTCTATAGTGAGGTATCTTGAGATACAAACTGGAGATGTATTTAAAACCCGGTTTGCGGATTGTCATTTTGATGAATCAAAATTTCTAACATTAGGGGGGAGAGAATAAGCTTCTTAAAAAGGAACTTAATTGGAATGCATCATCCTTGATGCATTTAGATCCTCGATCAGGGCAATGTGAACTCGAAGTTTAAAAGATTATACATTTGCAAAGAATAGCAAATGAATTGCCTAATGCATTTTCCGATACAAAGAGGATAACCAAATCTTATATACCAGCGGAAAATGCCCCAATACGAATTGATATTCCAGTTGGACAAATTGCCACCGAAGCAAATACACGCCAGAAGCGTGGCAGGCTTGTCGGTTCCAAAGACAAAAATCATCGAAAGAGAAAAGAGGTAAATATTATTCCTGTTGAAAAAGACATAGTAGAGACACCTGTAGTTGTCCAAAATTCTGACATAGTTTTAACGCCAAAAGACGTTCAGGTACCTGAAAATAGTGAAAATGACGAGATCTCGATAAATTATGTCTTTACAGGAGAGAAATGGGACCGAAATAAGACAATTGTCAATGAAATATTTGCATATAATGTGGCATTAAATATCATGCATGAAAGTAAGGATCTTGAGCCAAGATCAGTCGAAGAATGTTGACAAAGAAATGATTGGCCAAAATGGGAAGCAGCCATGAAGGCTGAATTAGACTCACTTGTAAAACGTGAAGTTTTTGGACCTGTAGTCCGTACACCTGAAGATGTAAAACCTGTTGGATATCGATGGGTATTTGTGAGAAAACGAAATGAGAAAAATGAAGTTGTGCGCTATAAAGCCCGACTTGTGGCACAAGGTTTTTCACAAAGGCCCGGTATAGATTATGAAGAAACGTATTCCCCTGTAGTGGATGCGATAACATTGCGTTATTTGGTTAGTTTATCCGCATATCATAAACTGCATATGCATTTAATGGATGTGGTAACAGCCTATTTATACGGCTCATTAGATCGGGATATCTATATGAAAGTTCCTGAAGGACTAAAGACCATCCAATGAATATTCACAAGGATTATATGTAGTCAAATTGCAAAGATCTTTATATGGTCTGAAGCAATCTGGACGAATGTGATATAATGGTCTTACTGAGTATCTGGCCAAAAATGGATTCAAGAATGATGATATCTGTCCATGTGTTTTCATAAAGAAAACTACATCTGGATTCATTATTATTGCTGTGTACGTTGATGATTTAAATATCATTGGGACTCCTGAAGAGATTCCAACAATAATAAAAACTCTAAAAGAAGAGTTTGAGATGAAAGATCTTGGAAGGACTAAATTTTGTCTCAGCCTGCAGATCGAGCATATAAAAAATGGGATCTTTATTCATCAAACAACATACACAGAAAAGATCTTGAAGAGATTTTATATGGATAAGTCACATCCCTTAACTACCTTAATGATCGTAAGATCTTTGGATGTGAAGAAGGATCAATTCCGTCCTAAAGAAGAAAATGAAGATATCCTTGGTCCTGAAGTACCATATCTTAGTGCCATTGGAGCGCTAATGTATCTTGCTAATAATACATGACTCGATATATTATTTGCTGTGAATTTACTAGCAAGGTATAGTTCCTCTTCAACCAGAAGACATTGGAGTGCAATCAAGCAAATCTTTCGATATCTTCATGGAACGGTTGATATGGGGTTGTTTTATTCCTATGGATCCAAGTCACAACTAGTTGGCTATGCAGATGCCGGATACTTGTCTGATCCACATAAAGGAAGATCTCAAACAGGATACCTATTCACATATGGTGGTACAGCTATATCATGGAGGTCCACGAAACAGACGATAGCAGCAACCTCCTTGAATCATGCTGAAATACTGGCAATTCATGAAGTTAGTCACGAGTGTTTTTGGCTGAGGAGTCTGATTCAATATATTCTGTCATCATGTGGACTGATTAATAATAAGATAGCTCCAACTGTCCTGTTTGAAGATAATACAGCATGTATTGCTCAACTTAAGGGTGGATACATCAAAGGTGATAGAACAAAGCATATTTCTCCCAAATTCTTCTTCACTCATGATCGTCAAAATCAAGGGACAATTGATGTCCAACAGATCCGCTCAAGTGACAATCTGGCAGATTTATTTACAAAGTCACTCCCAAAATCCTCCTTTGAAAGATTGGGATGCACCGATTTCGAGACATTAAATGATGTCGGCAAGAGGGGCAGACTGTACTCTTTTTTCCTTGGTCAAGTTTTTTTTCCCATTAGGTTTTTCTTGACAAGGTTTTTAATGAGGCAGTACCCATCACAAAGGATATTGTACTCTTTTTCCTTCACTAAGGTTTTTCCCACAGGATTTTTCTTTAGTAAGGTTTTAATGAGGCAATATTCCTAAATGGTCATCCAAGAGGGAGTGTTGTGATAAGGATACTTTATCAAATTACGTGGATGCCCATTTTTCATGATATATAGTTTCTCAAGGATGACTTCATTTAATATGAAGTTGAAAAATCTACCCCATGTACGTATATAAATAGAGGCTTAAGCCTCTAACAATTACACAGCAACAAAATCTTCTCCCTCTCTTTATATTAAACTTTTCTCCTTCCTCTTAATACGCTACTAATATATAAAAGTAGTAAATATATAAGATTCTATTATATTGTGATAGTAATTATTGTGAATATTATTATTAAAGCTATTTAATTATATTACATTATTTTATAATTACATCTTTCTTATTTATTTAGTTGTTTTACAACATCTTTGTCCAATTAAAAAATTAACAAATACTAAAATTTGGTGACAATAAAGCGTGTTCTAATTTTTTAAAAAGTCTAAATATAGATTAAATGTTATAAGTCAATGGATAAATAAATATTAAATTCTCAAATTAAAACCCCTAAATAATGCTATGTTGTTATAAATATATTTATTGTGATTCCTTAGTGAGGCGTTGGGTCTTTGGCTAATAGTTAGACCCTTAGCTATAAATAACCTTTCTTATGTTCTCTAATTTACACAATCAATAATAAAATTACTTATTATACTATTTTTATTCTCTCTCCTCATTCCCTCAAATCCTAATCCTTATTTTCATAACACGTTATCAGTACGAGTTTTACTCTACAATTAAATAATTATCTTTTCCTTACTACTCACTTTATTTTCTCCCCTTTTCTTATACATCATTATCAATTTTTCATATATATATACATTCACATCTTTTTTTAGGGAGAAATATACCACACATAAATAACTATTTTATTATTTTATTTTATAAATGCATTTTTTTTCTTTTGTTTTAATCCATATATGCTTTTGTTTTAAATTCATATAAAATCATATATGCATATCATGTAATATCATGTACATAACGGCTAACGCCATCTTTTTTTCTTTCCTCGGTTTTGTACGCTATTTTTTTTCTTTCTTTGATAGCTTTTTATTTTTTTTTTAGTTTGTTATATTATTATTCTTATTTGATTTATTTATATTATTTATTTTTTATATAAATATAATATTTTATTTAATATTAATATCATTTTCCGAAGTGAATTATAATTAAGCATATACAAAATTATTTTTCGAAGTGAATAATAATTAAATTATAATCATTCGCCAAAGTGATTGATAAACATAATTATTCCTTTAAGTGAAGATATAGCACTCATAGTGCTAGTATCATAATTTTATTTACATTCTCAGTAATGAATGTATAACTTTAATAGTTTATTTAAATTATTTTTACTATCTTAAAAAGAATAATATATTTTATCAATTTTTTACAGTGAATTGATTTATTTATTTATTTTTATTTATTTATTTATCCTTTTACTTATCTTCCTTTCTGTTATATGTATTATTAACATTATTATTCTTAATTATTTACTTACTTTTATTTATGGGGCTATCATGTTAAACTTACAAAAAATTGAATTTGTCACTCTTGATTTAACAAAAAAAAATTATTTAAAATGGATGCTTGATGCTAAAACCCACTTAATATCTAAAAAGCTTAGAAATACCATAAAGAAATAGATACAATCATCAAGTGAAGATAAGGCTAAAGTACTAATTTTTCTGTGTCGTAATCTTCATGAGGGGTTGAAAGTAGAATACTTGACTGTTAAAGATTCACAAGAACTATGGACAAATTTGAAAGAGATATATGAACACCAAAAGATGTATTATTTCTTAAAGCTTGTTATGAGTGGATACACTTAAAGCTACAAGATATTAAAACAATCTGTGAATACAGTTCTGCACTTTTCAAAATAAGTTCTCAACTAAAATTGTGTGGCCAAAATGTCACAGATGAGGACTTAATGAAAAAAACTTATTTTACATTCCATGCTTCCAACGTGCTGTTGCAACAACATTACCGTGAAAAGGGTTTCAAAAGGTATTTTGATCTAATAGGTTATCTCCTATTGGCAGAATAAAATAATGAATTATTAATGAAGAATCATGAAATCCGTCATACTGGCTCAACTGCTTTCCCTGAAGTGAATGTGGTATTTCGTGAACATAAAAGAAATCACGATCAAAATATTGATCGAAATCGTGGCCGTGGACGTGGGCGTGGGCATGGGCATGGGCGTGCGTGGCAAATAGAACAATAGGATTTTTACCCATAATCAAAAGTGGAATAAAAAATAAAAAGCGTGCTCCGAGAAACAATTCACTAAATGTAGAAAATTTGTGCTATCGACGCAAATTAAAAGGTCATTGGTCGCGTACATATCGTACCCTTTAGTATTTTGTCAAGCTATATCAAGACTCTATCAAGAGGAAAGGGCAAAAATAAGAGACCAATTTGACTATTCAAAGAGATGAAGTTGAAGTTAAGATGTAAAAACGAATATGGAATCCATTGATGATATCTATGCATACATTGATGACTTCTTTAACTTTTGATTTTAGTGACCCAAGTAATGACAAATTTTTTTGGATGATGCAATTTTCTTTTTAAAAGAACATTAATCAAGAAATCTTTCATTTTAGATCATTTTTTTATTTCCTTTCTCCTTTTGATTGTAATTTCAAATTTTCTTTTAAATTTCTTTTGAATTTTTTATTAATGGTAATTTTTATTTTTTGTAATGAAGATATGGATATTTCTCACGTTTCGCTCAAATTCAACAATGAAGAAGAAAGTCTCGTTGACAATGCTTCAACATATACAATACTTAGAGACAAAAGACATTTTGTCTCTCTTGTTACAAAGGAAGTAAATGTAAGTATGATTATATGTAGTGCAAAAATGATTGAAGGCTTCAAAAGAGTTACTATAGTATTACCTAAATGAACTAAGTTTTTCATATATAATGCACTATTATCAAGTAAGTCTCATAGAAACTTGCTATGTTTTAAAGATATTTGTAAACCTCGCGCAATTAACAAATAATTAGCTAATAAACTAAATATTAATAAAAAATTATAAAAATAGAACTTTATAGTTTAATAAGGTAGAATTAATTAAAACATGAATTTTAACACTAATTTTAAAGGTTTTGGCCCAATATTAGACCAAACGGGTCAAATCGGTCGAACCGAACCCACTTTAGGCCCAAGGCCCAAACCAACATCACATTAATGAATGGCTTCAGCCACTTTATCCCCCCCTCATTTTGAGTTTCACACTGAAAACATTAAGGGAGAAGGGGAAGAACATCAAACCCTAACCCCAAATTCTAATTCATCATATCTCTTAATCCAGATTTTTTATCACCGCACTGTTTGTGGCTACGCGACCATCGTGTTAAGCTCTACAAAGTACACTAACTAATTTGGTTATTGAAATTTGATATTTTGGTGTTTAGGATCCAGCTAGCTTGAGAAAGCCATTAAGTTTTATCCCATTGGTGCTTGGGTAAGATAAGAACCTCAAAACTCTTGTTGATTAGTGAATTAGCAAGATTGGATGTTGATTATAGTGAATATGTTGTAAATTTATATTAAATAATGTTGTTTTAGAGTACCTTGATGATGTTGGGAGCTTGATTCTTGAACCTTGGTGGCCAAAATTTTGTTGGAGAGGCTTTGGGGTTGTGGGCACTTGAGGAACGGTGATCTTGAGGTGTCTTTGGCTTAAGAAGAAATCGGTCAAGGTATGATTTTGGTTTCTCTTATGTAATATATAATGTTTCGTAAAAACTTAGGCTAGATGACCATATGATAGGTTGGAATGTATAATTATGTTAAATGCTTAGTGGAATTGATTAAAAATGTTGAATGGGGTTGAGAATGGATTGGTGGTTGATTCTTGTGGTTGATGGTTAATGAAATGATAAATTGAATGAATAACGATGATAATTTAATAATTGAGTATGAGATTATGTTGATTATGAATTCTTGGGGTTGAAATTGATGTGTTTGTGTATTGATGGGTTACAGAATGAATGAGAAGGGCTGGGATAGAGTTTAACTTGTTGTGGTGTTGTGTAAAAACTTGGAATATTGGTTTTGAGTTGGAAATTTTGGTAAAAAAGAGGTTGGTGGTTTTGATGAAAAATATTATTTTTGACCAAACTTTGGTGGGCCATAATTTGGCTTCTAGAATCCCAAACTTTTCCAAACTTGTTTCAATGGAAAACTGGGTCTTTGAAGTTTACACTGTTTGAAGAATGGGTGAAAAATGATTTTTAACAAAAGAGTTACACACGTCAGAATTTGAATGTGCAAAAGGCATTTCTGCAACACTTAGTAGCTTTTTGGCATTTTAAATGGCTCACGTACGCAAGTGTGCACGCGACGTAGCCGTTTGGTTTGGCCAGACGTGCTCGCGTATGCAGGAGTGTGTCACGTACACGAGATGTGAAGAATTTATATGCTCGTGTGGGGGGGGGGGGGCAAGTACACGTGACGCAAGCAATCGATTCTGGCCAAGGGGGCTCGCATACGTGAGCAGGGGTCGCATGCGCAAGTGAGAAAATTTACACCCCTGCATATGCGCAACATGGCATGCTATGCGGGATCCTGTTTTTTAGCAACTTTGTGTTTTGTGATTTAAACATGATTTCAAACCTCTAAACCTCTATTTTTACTCTCTAAGATCCTAAAACTTAGTTTTAAACCCTATTGAAGGGAGTTAAACCTTGAGAGAGTGGTAACTTGGAAGTGAAGAAAGTTGTGAAGTAGTAAATTATGATTGTGAAGTGACGAAACACTAAATACGTGACGAATGATAGTTAATATGAAAAAAAGTAATTGAACTTGATGATGATTTATTGAAAATGAATGAATATGATAATTGAGGTTTGAATGAGAATGTTGATGATAAGTATGTTTAAGTTTTATCTCTGTTGTAAAGTGTGTTGTGTAAGGGTGGCAGTAGGGTGGGTAGGGCGGGTTTTTGCACTACCTGACCCCGCCCCGTCCTCCTTGCACTCTACTAATACCCGCCCCACCCCTACCTGCGGGTAGTAGGCTACTCTACCCTAACCCGCCCCCACGGGTACCCTCTCCGCCCTTATAAAAATTAAATAACATTTTAATTTTTACACATTCATATATAAATTAAGATAAAAATTTAAAATTTATAACTAAATTAAAATACAAACATAAGATTCATACAATGTCAAATAACTTGAAATAAAAAAGTTAATATTTGATCACTACAAATTTAATACCATAATAATGAAATTGCATCATTAAAATGTAAAAGAGTCTTTAATCTTTATTCTTGATCACTTATCACATCTTCATCATCATTAAAGGTTTGAAGGTCAAAATTCAAACCTAAAAATCAAAAGAGATAAATCAAAATTCAGAATGCATAAAAATGATAAATCAAAACATAAATGCACAAAAATTAGAATGCATAATTGCAAAATACAATAAAATCAAATTTTAGAATGCATAAAAATGATATCGCAGATGTGCAAAGGTATGATTGACCTAAAATAAAAAACTCTTAAGGTGAAAGCAAAATCCATCATGTCGGTTTTAAGGCATCTTATGACTCATATTTTACTCGTCAAGTCAGCATAAAACATTGATTCTTGATCATCAAACTATAGTGTTCTGTTGGAACTATGTTTCCTACATATAGTATTTACACTAAACAAGTGGTGCCAGATTCCAAATTGTTAATCTTTGTTGTGTGCAGGAGTTGTCTAGGAATTTTGAATAACAAGTGGAATTGGTTGTGATTTTGACCATTGTTTAGTTAAGGTCTAAAAAGTGCTTCTAGTTCAATCTACCTCTGCTTTTTTAATACATATATTAACATATGTTACATTGCTCAATGCTCAACAATATAGCTGCATAAACATTACATTTATCTACTTGGGTTTTATGCAAAAATATGATTTTATGTTAATCCCTATAAAAAGTCTGAGAATAGATTAATAAAAATACAAGAAACTTTTTAGCAAACACCATGTGGGCATGGTTTTGGGATCATAAAAAAAGGGTTTAACTAAATATTTCCATGTTCTATATCAAATTACATGGCTTGCTGGAATTAGATGACTCACTTTCTAATCATCGTTCAGAATGCATAAAAATGATAAATCAAAGCATAAACGCACAAAAATCAGAATGCACAATTGCAAAATCAGAATAAAATAAAAATCTAGAATGCATAAAAATAATAAATCAAAGCATAAATACTCAAAGATCAGAATGTACAATTGCAAAATCAGGAACACAGTATAACAATCAGCCATCAATAATTAACAACACAAAATCAACGATCAACAACACAAAATCAGATTATCAAAGTATAAACTGAAGAAGCACGACAGCAGTAAGTAGTGAGCGAGGACCGAGGAGTGCTTACCAAAACAACGAGGGAGGAAGGAGGGACGACAAGGTGAGAAAAGACCAGAGATTGCAGACCGTAGACTGGAGAGGTGAGCTGGAGAAGATAGTGACTGCAAGGAGAGAAGTGCGAGCGATGCCCACGTGTGCTCAATGAGGGACAGCGGCGATGTGACTGAGGTGAAAGAGGAGGGTTGGTGAGCGACGGCAGCTGTGACGACGTCAATTGGCTACAGCAACGGGACGAGCTATGACAGCGACTAACTAGTGCAGCTGAGTAGAGGCTGTGGTCCTTGGAGAACAGATGAACAGGTGAGTTTGGTTGAGGGTTGGAAACTGAAGTGAGTGGCGATGAGGACTTGAGCCCTAATTCCTAGGGTTGGTGAGTGACTGTGGCTGTGACAGTGCCGACTGGCTATAGCGACGGGACGAGCTGTGACGACGATTGACTAGCGGTCTAGTGCAGCTCAACAAAGACTGTGGTCCTTGGAGAACAGCTGGAGAGTGAAAAAGTGAGTTTGGTTCAAAGTTTGGAACTGAACTGAGTGGCGGTGAAGATCTGAACCCTAATTACTAAAAGTTATATACATATATATATATATATATATATATATATATATATATATATATATATATATATATATATATATATATATATATACATGCACTCTGGGGCGGGTTTATCCTAAACCCAACCCTGCCTCGCTCAACCACCTGCCACGATTTAAACCCGCCCCACTCCGGGTCGGGTTCAAACACGAACCTTACTGGGTAGGGGCGGGTTGTAACACCCCAATTACCCTGAGCCTTACCTCTAGTCATAAGGCAAAGGTTAATCAAAGGTTACGACAATTCTAAGGCTTATACATAATTATATAGAAGGAAATAATATATTCTAGGAGCCCGATGAAGGATTAAGCTCAAAAAGCAGAGTTACAAAAGCGCGAAATGTTCACACGAAGCTAACGCACAAGACACAAGGTATAGATGCAAGATAATAGAACATATATAAATATAATATTATAATAATCATAGGGAACTAGTCACAGCTTGCGGAGTTTAAGCCGACTAGTTACAAATAGAAAAAACACAGAGTTTTGAATTAAAATAATTTATACAACTTATCTCTCAAGTAAGCCTCTAAGGCCAAAAAGTCTAAAATAGAAAAGGTGAGAAAAACTACTACAACAGAATAAAACAGAAATAATCCAAGAAGAAACCATACTCCGTTCTGTCACCATGTCCACAATATCACCGAGGTGAATTACGACTTGCATCTGAAAAACAACAACAAAGTATGGAATGAGAACCGGAGGTTCTCAATATGGTAACAGTGCCCAATATGTAATATGTAAGTCCCCGGGACGCCGAAGGCAATCCTAAAACTTCACACCAAACCGATATTCAAGCTTAACATAAATAAATACATAAGAATTTAAACCATAAATTGGGTTATCTAAATTTAGGGGGTTTCTAACTAATACTAATCACACTGCTGTATCCAACAGCATTCGCCAACCTAACCTCCGTGCGATCCCATCACCACCACCTACCTAACCTCCTCAGCACTAAACAAACACAAGATAAATGCAAGCAAGTAAAACACAGATAATATTCATTTACAGCAAGTAATTCAAGAAGAAAGTAGGCTTGTTATACAATTAGGCACACTCAAGTAATCAAAGCAAACAAGCATATAGAAGATGCATATGACAAATATCTATCCTATTGGCTCGTGATATCACTTGTCGGTCTGTAAATGCCAACCTGACACATCCTCCCGGATGTAGCCTTTTCTGCCACGCCAAAGATATACTGCCCTGCACACTCATGCAGCAGTGAATCTGCTACGTCAGAGATATAGTGTCCTACACACTCATACAGTAGGGAGTCTACTGCGCCAGGGATATAGGCCCCAAACACTTCCTGCAGAAGATAAGGAACCAACCATAACAAATCATGCAACAGAACAACCTGCTACGCCAGAGATATAGGCCCTGCACACTCTCAACAACACTAGTCATGAAGTAGAGAAATCTGCTACGCCGGGGATATAGGTCCCGCACACTCTCATATAAACCATCAATTCATCATTACAACTCCAAGTCCTCGACTCATCTCAACCACTATCCATCGACCTCATATCATCACCTGTCATCACCATTTCTCATCTCAAATCACTTTTAACAACATCTACTCATGCAGCAGAGAAATCTGCTACGCCATGGATATAGGACCTGCACACTTTCCTTCCATAACCATCAAGCTCATAATAACCCTCATCAATTCTTAATTCCTTTCCAAATTCATTAGTCAGTCACTTTCTCAATTCATACATCATTCTTCCTTCTCCCTTAACCAAACTCATCATCAATACACCAGAAACCTAAACCTCCGTTTGCTAACTTTTCAAAGTAAAAACCCAAATAAATCTTCTAGGACCTTTCTCATGTTTTGATACCTGAAAATATACCCCAGAGCCTTAAAATGGTGTCACAGAAGCTTACAAGCTTGCTGGAAAGGTCAAATAGTTGAAAACAAAGTTTAAATTTGAGAAATAGGGCATGTGTGTACGCACAAGGGTGTGCATGCGCATGCCCAAGAGAGTTTTAAAGCATGTGGATACGCATAGGGGTGTGCATACGCACAGGTACCAAATTTTTCAATTCTGTTCGCTCGCACCACGCGTGCTAGCGCCCCCAACAGACTGACCTTCCCAACGTGTGCATGCGCACAGGGCTGTGCGTACGCACAGGTTGCAATTCCTCATTGGTATGTGCGTGCACAAGCTGTGCTAGCGCTGTAAACAGACTGCCTACCTCTGCATGTGCGTACGCACATGTCTGTGCATGCGCACAGGTTAAAGATTTCGCAGAGTTGTGCGTACGCACAGGACTGTGCGTGCGCACATACCAGAAATTTTAGATTTTGACACCAAACTTTAAATGATCATAACTTTCTCCACAAAAATCCAAATTTTACAAACTTTATATCAGTTTAAAGCTCTCAAAGCCATCTTTAATTTAAACATCTTTCATGTAATTTCAAGCTTTGATGCTCAAGTTATGACCCATCAAAGTTCACCAAAAATCCATTTTTACCCAAAATCTCAAAAACTCAAGTTTAACCAAACCTCAATCCAATACCCATTCAATCGTTTCAGCGATACCAAAACAGCCCAAAACTCATACCAAACACTACTTCAACCATTTTCTCGATCACACAACCTTCTAAACCATTTAACAATTCCAAATCCAACCAAATTTTCATTTTCCACTTTCCATTAACCTTATTAACCTCAACAAACCCCATCAATCATTAACAATCCTCAAAAATCATCATTTCCCAATTCCCACATCATACACCAACACCATCATTTACCATAATCAACACAATTCATCAATAATCATCAACAATACCAATAACTCTCAACAACCATAACAAATATCAACATTCATCCTCAATTTTTTCAACATCAACAACCATCATAACACTCATAATCAATATCAACCATCAACAATATTAACAATCACTGCAAATCCTCATCAATTTTAATAATCATCAATCCCTCATCAATTACAATTAAATCACACATTCATCATCAACCGTCATCATCATTAAATAACAACAGTCATCATCGAACTCATATACTCCTCATACCAAAACTCCATATCATCATCACTATCATACAAGTTATTCCCAAACATCAAAATCACATACAATCAAATATACACCCAAAGCATTCAATCCTATCTTAAGGTCAACTAGCCTAAGTATCCAGAAATATTACATATTACATAAAGAAAACTGAAACCATACCTTGGCCAATTTCCAAACGCACAAAAATACTAAAATGAATACACCAAGCTTGATCCAAGGCATCAACCAACTTCAACAAACACCAAAGCTCAAACTAACAACACATATATCACCAAAATCAAAACCTAAGATACACAAAACAACTAAACACAAGGATTTAGTAAAACCTTACCTTTTCCAAAAATATTAGAGATGAAATCCAACAATTATCTGCTACTAGAGATCACCTAAACAAGCAAAATCATAAAATCTACTCAAAACCCATAACCAAAAATGAGCGGAATTAGGGCAGGGAAACCGGAGTGTGAACAGCAATTTCTTACCACGTTTTCTTAGATAAAAAGGAAGAGCTCGTTGAGAGCTTCACGTGGCCGCAAACGGCTCGTCAATTGGAGTCCCGTAGCTCAAGTTATGGCTCCTATAAGGTGGAGGTGAATAGTAACAATGGGGTTTCACCCCCCACCACCACCTATCCGAGTTCTCTCTCTCTCTTCCCTTCAAAATTAGTTTGAAACTCATTAATCACACATATATATGTTGGATCTTGGGTCCGATTTGGGCCCGGTCCAACCTGTTAGCGTTTTTGGTCTGTTTGGCCCACTTTGGGCCAAAACCTTTAAGATTAGTGCCCAGTTTTCAATTCTAAATTATTTTTACCCCTTTCAAAATAATAAATCAATCTTCAAAATCTTATTTTTCTAAGTTACGTAGTACTGGATAGACTAGATCCGGTACTGCTAGCTTAAGTGCCAATACACTTTTTCACAAAAATCTTTCGAAAAAGGTACATTTTCCAACTTAGAAAAATTCATTGAAATCAAATTTTACCTTTAAATTTTCATATTAAAACTTCTAAATTTTGAATCTATTCCGGACACTAAAATTATTATTTTAGAAAAATGATTTTACGTGAAAACCCCGGTTCTTACACGGGTCGGGTACCTGCGGGTTCGAGTACTACTACCACCCCTAGTGTCGGGCACTATATCCCATGAGTATCGCGGACAATATATCCTAAGAGTGTGACGGGCACTATATCCCAAGAGTGTGGGAGCACTTTACCCTAGGAAGTGTGTCGGGCACTATATCCCATGAGTGTGATGGGCACTATATCCCGAGAGCGTGGCGGGCGTTATATGCCAAAAGTGTGGAAACACTTTAATCCAGGAATTGTGACGGACACTATATCCCATGAGTGTGGCAGACACTATATCTCGAAAGTGTGACGGGCACTATATCCCAAGAGTGTGGAGGCATGTCAGAGAGACGATATCCAGGTTAGCTACCGGGTGTGTCAGATTCTGGCAAAGTAACTGACATATGAGCTCATGGCCAGTAGGAAAGGCATACATTATATGCATATATGTGTTTTGTTTGATTGTGCATTAATTGGGATTGCCTATGTAATTATTATGCTTATCTGCTATATTTGCTACCTGCCGTATCTGTATCCTACTTGTGTTTGCTTTGTCTGTGTTACTTGCCAGTGTACCAGAGTTTTGAAGGATGGGAGGAAGACGAGAAGCTGAGGGAATAAGTTAGAATTAAGTAGAATTGAGTTTTATAAAGAACCTTAGACAAACTACTCTATTTATGATCTTCAATTTGTAAACCTTAAGAATTAAATCTGAGTGTCGAAGTTCTAGGATCGCCTCTGGTTTTTTTGGGACCTTATATCTTATATATGTGGCACATTTACAATGCTGAGAACCCCCTGTTCTCATCAAATACAAATGTTGATGTTTTCAGATGCAGATCGAAAGCCTCCTCACTAGGCGTCTGGAGTTCCTGTCGCAACGGAGTTGAGATATTTCTTTTGAGTGTTTTATGTATATGTATATATATGTATAGACTTCTCCTTTTGTGCATGTTACATTGATGTATCTCTTAGAGGCATTTTGATGGAGAACTAAGGTTTGTTTGAATATTTTGGAACTTGGGTATATATATATATATATGATATTTTTCGACCAGTCTTGGCTTCACAGGTTGAGCCCGGAGCTCGATATTCTGTACCCTTGGCACTCTTTAATTATCATATGCTTATGTCCTTTCTTTTCTTCATACGCAAGTAATCGTTACCTTGAGTGTTGCACTTTTATTTTTCACGTTTTTGCTTAACCAACCTTCAAGACTCCTCGAACATTATATTCTTTCAATTATATTATTATTATTATTATTATTATATTATTATTATTATTATTATTATTATTATTATTATTATTATTATTATTATTATTATTATTATTATTTTAAATTTAGAGGTCATAATACCACATCACCTCTATTTTAATGCTTAAGCATAAAGCTCTGTGTGGTAAGGTGTTACAATATTTGCCAAAATGGATACCATGTAGAAATTGCAAGAGAAGAAAACAACGAATATCTTTATATTACAACTATGAGATTAGGAGAAAAATATGTGTTGGAGAAACTATCCACTCTTTCTTCATGTTTGTACTACATCGTTATTAACAATGTGGAATCACATGGCAGAGTAAATCAGAAGTTTACAAATACAAATATATTTATACTTTGGCATGACTAGTTTGGTCATCCAGGTTTAATTATGATGAGAAGAATCATTGAGTCTGGTCATCCTCTAAAAGAACATAAAATCTTCCAATTTAATGACTTCTCATGTGCTGCATGTTCTCAAGGAAAGTTAATTACAAGACCATCTCAAGAAAAAAATTGGGATCGAATCACCATCTTTTCTAGAAAGTATTTATGGTGATATATGTGGCCCATTCACCCACGATATGGACCATTTAAATATTTCATTGTTTTAATAGATGCATCTTCATGATGGTCTCATGCTTGTTTACTATCAACTCACAACATCGCGTTTGTGAGATTGTTAGCTCAAATAATTAAATTAAAAACTCATTTTCCAGACTATGTTATAAAGGTAATACACCTTGATAATGCTGGTGAATTTAGGTCACAATCATTTAATGATTATTGTGTCAACTGGAAATATTATAGAAGATCCCGTTGTTCATGTATACACTCAGAATGGTCTTGCAGAATCATTGATTAAATGCCTTCAGTTAATAGCTAGACCATTACTTATGAGAACTAAATTGTCCATTTTAGCATGGGGGTATGCTGTTTTGCATGCTGCAGCACTTATACACTTAAGACCAACAAGTTTTCTCAAATCCTCCTCTTTACAACTGGATTATGGTCAGGAGCCAAATATTTCTCATCTTAGAATATTTGGATGTGGTTTATGTCCCAATTACTCCACCACAATGTACAAAGATGGGACCCCAAAGAAAATTGGAGATATATGTTGGTTATGAATCCCTATCACTTATAAAATATCTTAAACCCATGACGGATGATTTATTTAAGGCAAGATTTTCTGATTGCCACTTTGATGAAACAAATTTTCCAAAATTAGGCGGAGAAAATAAGCAGTTAAAAAAGAAAATTACTTGAAATACATTGTCGTTATTACATTTAGATCATCAAACTAGACAATGTGAAATGGAAGTACAAAAGTTATTTCATATGCAAACTAATTGCCAGACACATTTACTGACCTAAAGAGAGTAACAAATCTCACATTCCAATTGCAAATGCACCAATAAAAAAAGTATTTCGGAAGGTCAAATTGTTAGTGCAAATGAAAGCGATCCACGCCTAAAGCGTGAAAGACCAATCGGTTCTAAAGATAAAAATTCCCAGAAAAAGAGAGAGATAATCAACCATGATGATCACAATATGGAGGCAAATACTCAAAGGGGATCCGAAGACATAACTATTGATGAAACCTCTGAAAAGGTTCAGGTACCTGAAAATGAAGAGATCTTAATAAGTTATGTCACTACCAGAGGGACCGAAAGAAAACTGTTGTCGACAACATTTTTGCTTATAATATTGCTGTAGAAATAGTAAAGCAAGATGAGGATCATGAACCAAAATCTGTCAAAAAATGCAGACAGAGAGATAATTGGCCAAAATGGAAAGACGCAATTCACACTGAATTAACTTCACTTAGAAAACGTGAAGTTTTTAATTCTATAGTCAAAACCCATGAAGGTATAGAACCAGTGGGATACAAGTGAATTTTTGTGCACAAACAAAATGGAAAAAATGAAATAGAAAGATATAAAGCACGACTAATAGCACAAGGATTCTCACAAAAACCTAGTATTGACTATGTGAAAAGATATTCTCCTGTGGTGGATTGAATAACAGTAAGATATCTGATTAGTCTGGTTGTGCATGAAAAGATTGATATGCGCTTAATGGATATTGTTACAATCTATTTATACGACTCAATTGATAAAGAAATTTATATGAAAGTCCTTGAAAGACTCAAAGTTCCTGAAGTATACAATAATTCTCTGGAGATTTGTTTAGTAAAACTTCAAAAATTCTTGTATGGATTAAAACAATCTAGCTTATGTGGTATAAACATCTCAGTGAGTACATATTGAAAGATGGATACAAAAATGACCGTATATGTCCATGTGTGTTCATAAAAAAATCTAAATCCAAATTTATTATTATTGCAGTATATATTGATGATTTAAACATCATTAGATTACCTGAAGAGATTCCAAAAATTGTGGATTATTTAAAAAGAGATTTTGAAATGAAAGATCTTGATAAAAACAAAATTTTGTCTTGGTTTATAAATTGAACACTTGAAGGATGGGATATTCATCCATCAGTCAACTTATACTAAGAAACTTTTAAAAAAAATTTACATGGACAAAGTACACCCATTGAGTACTCAAATGGTGGTGTGATCACTAGATGTGAATAAAGATCTATTTCGACCATGTGAAAATAATGAGGAGCCCTTTGGTCTTGAAGTATCATATCTTAGAGTTATTGGCGCACTAATGTATCTTGCTAATAATACAAGACCAAATATAACTTTTTAGTAAACATGTTATCGAGATTTAGCTCCTGTCCAACTGGAAGACATTGGAATGGTGTTAAACATATATTAAGATATCTTTAAGGATCTGTTGATAAGGGTTTATTTTACCCCAACAAATCAACATTTCAATTAGTTGGATATGCAGATGTAAGTTTTCTTTCTGATCCGCATAAAGGCAGATCATAAACAGGTTATCTATTCACATGTGGAGGTACAGTTATATCTTGGCGCTCAACAAAGCAAAATATAGCTGCAACATCCTCAAATCATGCAAAAATATTAGCGATTCATGAAACATCTCGAAAATATGTTTGGCTTAGGTCAATCACCCAACAAGTCCAAGATATGTGTGGTTTACCTGTGAAGAAAATGCTAACATTCATACACGAAGATAACTCTACTTGCATACATCAACTAAAAGAAAGATACATCAAAGGAGATAGAACAAAGCACATTTCACCAAAACTCTTCTACTCTCATGATCTTCAATAAAGTGGTGATATAGACATTCAACAAATCCGTTCCAATGATAATTTAGCAGATATGTTCACTAATACACTACCTACTTAACATTTGAGAAGTTAGTATACAAGATAGGAATGCACCGACTAAGAGATATCAAGTGATGTAATTATCAGGGGGAATAATATGGGCTGTACTCTTTTCCTTAACCATGGTTTTTATCTCACTTTAGATTTTTCCTGATAAGGTTTTTAATGAGGCAGCTATCTAACATATTACAAGACAGTACTTTTTTTCTTTTACTATATTTTTTTAAGTAAGATTTTTTAATGAGGCACTAGTCTACTATTACTACTAGAAACATCCAATGAGGAATGTTATAAATATATTTATTATGGGTGCCCTAGTCAGGCGTTGGGTCCTTAGCTAAGAATTGGACCTTTGACTTAGAGTTGGACTATTGGCTATAAATAGCCCCTCTCATGTTCTATAATATACACAATCAATAATAAAATTACTTATCATTCTCCCTATTCTCTCTCCTCCTTCTCACAAACCCTATCCTTATTTTCATAATATTTATATATTTTTATGAGTTACTGAATCAATTTTTATTGAATAACTAATTTGAGTACGAATTATAAAAAAATGCTATTATATTATCCAATAATAATAATCATGAGACATGTAAAATCATTTATGCTTAAAGAATACATGTTAATTTAGTAACAATACCTAAATAACACTTTTTTTATGATAAAAAACATCTTATCAAATTAAAATGTAATAATATGAATACTAACGTAAACACACAAAAGAAATAGAGTATAATAAATAAATTATTTTTTAAAAATATTTTTGCAATCTTAACGGACAAAATACTCATTATGTCATCAATTTGTCATAATAAATTAAGAAAAATAAAATTAAAAGATATTACAAATTAATGGACGACAAATTTTAAAAAAAAATCAGTAATAAAAAAATACAATAGAAGTATATCATTTTAAAATTACTCTTTGTATATATTTCAAAATAAATTATAATCCAAGTATAATAATATACATACAAAAATTTACAATAACACACTAAAATTTAAAAAAAAATTAAAATTACCAGTGTTTTGTTTTACGCAACATAAAATTTAATTTTTATTATGATAACTAATTTTTCGCTCATGAATTTAAATTATGCTTATTATCTATATATTATTTTTTAAAAATATAGATTTAAAAATATATGATAATAGAGTTGATCCAAATAATAGACATGATAATGACATATCTTTAAAACATATAATAATGTTATACTTAATATAAAGGGTTAGCAAAATTAGTTAACTTAATTTACACCGTTTATTATTTTGTTTTTGAGTATTAATTTTTAATTTAAAAAAGTCTATAACAATATACTCCTTGATTTTACTCCACTCTTATATATAAAATTTATATTTTTTTGTTGTATAACTAGAGATTGAGGCACCACTGCTACTAATTCAATATCTCGATCATTTTTTTTTATAATGAATCAGCTTCAAACAATATTAAAAGCCATGCAAATATAAATAGTCAGTATTCTATTTATATTTTTAATATTTTATTCTCATCATATAATATTTATTTAAAGTATTTTTGTATTGAATAAATTTAAAAATATGGTATTATACACTATATAAAACGCCTAATGACAAATAAGATTATGAATTCCATAATAAAAAAATAAAATAAATACTTAACAAATAAAAAAAATTTAAAAGGGACAATATATTCATAAGACTAATAACAATAATTTCGTATTAAATTTTCGGTAACAATATATCTCTTTTAAAATTTAAGAGTAAAATTAGAAAAAATCTAGCAAACATAAAAACAATGATTAAAAGATAGTACAAAAATATTGATATTTTATCTCATGTATTTAAAAATATATTACACAAATTTTTATGAATCTTTATAGAGTTTTTATCCAATTAAGAAATTAATAAATAGTAAAATTTGATAATGGCAAAAATGTATTCTAATTTTTTTAAAAATCTAAATATTAGATGAAATGTTACAAGTCAATAGATAACTAAATTTAAAATTCTCAAATTAAAAAGATAGATGACATTGTATACACTTTTTTATGGGTTATTGAACAAATTTTTATTGAATAACTAGTTTAAGTACAAACTAAAAAAAATTACTATAAATATTATTCAATAATGGCAATAATCATGAGACATATAACATCATTTAGTGATGAAGAAAACATCTCAATTTAGTTACAATAATTAGGTCATAAATCCTTAATGATAAAAAATCTTATCAAAATAAAATTTAATATTGTGAGAAAGACTAATAAACACACAAAAAACTAACAAAATAGAGTAGACCTAATAAACTAATTTTTAAAAATATTTATGCAATCTAAAACTGACAAAATACTCACCATATATAGCATTAATTTGTCATAATAAATTTAAAAAATTAAATTAAAAAATATTACAAATTAATGAACGAACATTTAAAATTTTAAAAAAATATTAATAGCAAAAAACACAACAGAAGCATATCATTCTCAAAATAATTTTTGAATATTTTAGAATAAAGATCTACTATATTGAATATTTTACCTCTAAACAAATTTAATTATAATCTAAGTATAATATACATATAAAAATATATAATGACACACTAAAATTAAAATAATTAATATCATTATAAATGGTAAAGACGGTCTTACTCAATTATAAATTAGAAACACACACACAAAGAGTAAGACCCTAAAATTTTAGAAATTAAATTATGAGTTATTTGAGAATTGTGATATTTATTTATGATTTTATTTGCACATGCACTGTAATACTTTATCATACAGAGTCTTATGCTTAAGTCATAATTCAGAGATGGCAAGGTATTACGACCTCTAAAATAAAAATCTAGTACATATAGTAGTGTGAATAATGATTATAACTAGGAGCCTTTGAAGAAAAAGGGGTACAACAAAAATCGTAACTCGAAAAGCGCAACATTCCGATCGATAACGTAACGAACAAGGATAAACTAACGTGAGATTATACATATACAAAGGAGTGTCAAAAACAGGAATATCAAGACTCAAAATCCGGTTGCGAAGATAACCAGTCCGAGCATAGCAATATATACATGTAAATAAAATAAGAAATCCTAAGGAAACCCAAAGGGACACAAAAACATAGAACCTATTGATGCGCACGGGAATTGCGTCGAAAGAGAATTTCTCAATGAAGTTGCGTTGCAAGTATAGCTCTACCAACAACAATCCTCGAGGATCAAATTTAGAAAGGAATTGGTTGTCACAAGTTCAACCCCAATAAAGTAATCGAAGTATTCAAACCTCGGGTCGTCCCACAAGGAATGGGCAAACATGTGCTTCAACATTGGTTAGAAATCCGAGGTTGTAAGTCATGAGCGAAAAAATAAACTAGGAATCTTAGCAAACAAGTAATCTAAAGTGCAAGGAATTAATTCAAATAACTAAGTAAGATGTGAGCAATTTCAAACTAAGAAGACAACATTCAATTTAATTATACTCTCAACTAAACAATAACTATAACTAAGGCAAGGCAATAAAGATTTTTGATTTTCCAAATAAAAATGTTAAAAACAACTCTTGGCTAGACATGGGAATTGGAGTCACTATCCTTGTCTAATAACCATATCTTGACAATTATGAGGAGCCAAACTCATTAAATCTACTTCTATACTTGAAGTAAGTTAAATGGTTTGGTCAACATCTACCCATAAAGTCTAACCTCACTACTAATTAACCTAGTAGTAGGCTAGTGTCAATGGCTTTCAAATTGACCACTAAGGGTTCTCAAATCATCAAATCCATTAGACCCAATGACTCAAGTTTATCCAATTCCCTTAGCCTAAGCCAAGAGTAAAAAGAACTACTCCATAATCAAGGTAAACAATTCATCAAACACATGGTAAGAATTAACAAAAGACATGTTCAAATTATAATTGGATTGAAATTAACAAATACCCACTAACAAATATCAACTTACAATCACTCAAACAACACAATTAAGCAAAGAAATCATTAATGTAACATCAACAAGTCAAGATTCACAACATTCATGCAATGGGTATAAAGTGACAATTGACAAGAATCCATAAACTAACACAAGATCTAAGTAAAATTATACTAAGGAATTCAAATTAAGCAATCAAAACTAATAATTAACAAAATCCAATTCAGAGTTCAACAAGGGAAGATCAAATTAAAGCTAGATCTAGAGAAGAACAAGGGTTTCTCTCTCTAGAAGAACAAAGAACCTAAAAAACTAGAAAATGTGTCTTAGTGTCAAAATGATTGATCCCCCCTTTCTCCTTAGCATCCTTGGGTCTTTTTCCATGCAGAAACAGCTTGAAATTGGGCCTGATGAGCCCCAGAAATCGCCAGGCACGATTTCCTTTAATGAGGTTACGTGCAGCTTCCCACGCGTGCGCGCCATACATGCGTGCGCGCTGATTGTCTTTGTGATCCACGCATGCGCGTCAAGTGTGCGTGCGCGTCGGTTGGAATTCTTTGGCCTGCGCGGATGCGTCCATCCTTGTGCGCCGCTTCCAGCTATCCTCATCCACGCGTGCGCGTGAGGTGCACGAGCGCGTCGGTGCTGCAGTTCCCAAAATTCAAATCTTCATGTTCCTTCCTCTTATGCATGCTTTCTTTCTCTCTTCTAGGCCATTCTTACCCTATTAATTCTGAAATCACTCAACAAATACGTCCCGGCATCGAATGGCAATAAAGAGGATCAAAATATAGTAATTCTAAGGCAAAATAAGCATGTTTTCTATCATGGAGCATTATTAGGAAGTGAACACAAAACCATGCATTTCTTGTGAATAAGTGCGAGAAATATTGACAAAAACCCCAAATTAAGCACAAGATAAACCACAAAATTGGGGTTTATCAAATCTCCCCACACTTAAACCAAGCATGTCCTCATGCTTAAAATAAAAAGACCAAAGATCATGGTGAGAAAGGATTTATGAAATGCAAACTACCTAAGCGAATGCATGCGACTAATGTAAAATTATCTATCAATATGAAGTGCATATAACTCGCTAAATGAACGCTTGTGAAAGCCGGGAACAAGGAGTTGAGCATCGAACCCTCACCGGATGTATATCCGCTCTATGCGCTCAAGTGTATAGGGTTCGTCACTCAATCCTCTCCTAATCATGCTTTTCAAGATTTGTCTTTCATCTAACAATCAACAATTACTTAATGCATGCTTACAAGTATCATGAGGTCTTATCATGGGGTGTAACGTGGCTAGGGTGAAGGTAAGGATGCATATGGTCAAGTGAGCTTAAAATTTGAGTCCTTGATTAACTTAGAATCCCACTAGACACATAAAACAACCTATACAACTATAATACATTACCTAGCTACCCTTGAGTTTCACTTTTTGCACAATCATGCATTCCTTTCAATTCACATCCCATATGCATTGTTTTTACTACTTTGTCTTAGAATCCCACTAGACACATAAATGCATTCATACACAAGTAATGGATATATAGAATTAGACAAAGCAAGGATTGCAATCATAGAGAGAAAATAATGCACACAAGAATGGGAATTAATGGTTAGAAGATATAACCATACAATAGGCTCAAAATTTACATGCTTGTATTCTTAACTCAATCACTATGTTCCAAAATACATTCTTGAAGCAAGTTCAACACACAAAAAAAATTTTCCAAATTGGTAGGGTACCCCAAAATACAGTTTGGAGAAGAAGTTATTATTCGACCAAGCAACGCTATAGAGACTAACTACCATGCAAGGAATATTTACAAGCAAGACTAACTACGCATGCAATGTACTAACTACTAAGCAAAAGATAAATCCATGGGTATTGAAAGGAAGAGATTGTTACCCATGGAAATCGGTCGAACGACCTCCCCACACTTAGAATTTAGCACGGTCCTCCGTGCTACTAAGAATGCGCAAGGGATGGTTGGGACCAGAACCTTCACTATCCCCTTCATCAGAGCTCCCATCACTTGGGTTGGAGGTGGATGTGAATATTTCGAGTTCATCCATGATAGAGGTAACACAACACAGAAGCTTCTTGATGTAAGTGTATCGGCGTTGGTTGCGCCGCTCATATATATCAATCCTTCGGTGTAGATCTTCTATCCTTTGATGGATGGATCTTTGCTGCAGTAGTGATGATGAGGTGGGAGAAATAATAGATGGTTGGGCTATGTCAAGGCTTGGTTTGTTCATGGAAAGATGTAAGTATTTTTTTGCTTGGGACCACATAGCCCTTAGCCGAAATTATTGTTTTTGTGTCCATGGCTTCCCAAAGAACACCCGCAGCAGCAACTAAATCAGATACCAATGCTGGAAATGGAAAATTGCCCCGGTCATGGATTTGACCCATCGCTTGCTTGACAAAAAGCGGAATGTTCACCGGTCTTCCCGTGAGAACACACCAAACAAGCAGAGCGAGATCCGCCGTGAAGGACGACTTGTGGGTGCTAGGTAAGACATAGTCAGATAGGATCTGGGCCCAAGCTCTAGCTTCTACAGTGAGGAAACGTTCGTCAATGCACTTGGGTCGCATCCGGAGTTGACCATGGGTCCAAAATGCTTCTGGTTCAGCAATGACTTGGAGGATCGAGTCCCAGTCAAATCCAGACTTCTCTCGCTGACATAAGACCTCTTGGTAGCCATCCATGTCACTTGGTACTGGTAAGACATTAAACACTTGCTGAATAGTCTCTTCCGACACTGAGACTTGCTTCCGGCGCACGTATACCAAATGAAGAGAGGAAAAATGGTAGTTAGTGTAGAATTTTACCACCCATGAGAGGTTGACCTCTTGTGGTTTTCTCAGAAGAAACTCTCATCCTCGTTGTTCAATACGGGGTAGAATACAAGGAGCAACTTTGTCCGGCGGAGCGAGTAGATGCTCAGCATGATAGTTCCTCTCAACCATGGCAGGGAACACAAGTTCACAGAAGCGGTTGGGGAATTTTGAAGAATCCTTTGCCGGTTTACTCTTCTCATTGTCATCAATAGGAGCGGGTGCCTTCGCCTTCTTAGATAGCGGTTTGGCTCCTAATGAAGAGTGCGCCTTAGAGCGTGACTTTGGGGGTGCCCTCTTTGTGGCTGGTTTCCTTGAAGCTTTCTCCTTGCCTTTCTTGGTGGCCATCTTGAAAAGGAGGGGAAAGAAAGAAAATGTTAAACCCAAAGGATCAACTCAACAAACATGCAAGTGAGAGGTGTGCCCAGAAGAAATAGTGCAACAAAGTAGTCATAGAAGCATGGATCACAACACTTGGCATGGGATGCAAGAGGGAGTAAGGCATGCAATATGGCATGAGAGGAATGATCTCAAGCATCCAAAACAAAGAGCAAGTCATGGTCAATGAATATCTAATTAGCAAGTAATAAGCAAAATGTGTTCAATGCACTTAGAAGAGAGCAAGTGAATGAGGAGGAAGCACCAAATTAAAGATATATGATTAGAATAAACCAAGATGGCATATGTGCATTTTCTCGAACACTTTGTGTGCATTTAACAAACAATGAGCAATTATGAGATACTTCAACCAATTAGAAGCCCAAAATGAAGTATCAATTATCACACAACATAATTCACTCACAAAAATAATAAAAAACAATCAAGAAGATCCATCAAAGTAATCAAAGTTCAAGTTCAACATCCATGGGAAAACAAAAAGAGGAAAAAGCAAACAAGCAAAAAGCAAGTGGTATAATCAAGTAACTAAAAGAGAAAATAAGTAAATAACAATAGGAAAAAGACTAACTAGAAAAAGAAGTGATGCAAAGAAAGTAATAGATGAGATATAGAGGGAGTAGAACCTTGAGAAGTGTAAAATAACAAGTTGAATTTTCTTTTTGAAGATGAGACAGAGAGGGAAGAGATGGAGTGCCACCGGAAGAGGTGGTGGCCACCGGTGAGTAACCAGAAACAGTGGTGGTGGAGTGTGGAAAGGAAGAGAAGAGAGGTGATGGAGAAGGAAGAAGGAGGAAATAAGAAAGAAGGTGGGAGAGGAAGTGAAGCAGGGCGCGCAACTTAAAAGCTGACTCACGCAACCGACGCGCGCGTGCACAGTGTGCTGGCGCGTCGGTGAAGGTGGAGCGAGGGACACGTGTGCGTCATTGGCGCGTACGCGTGAGCATAGCTGTGCCTCTGGCACCGGATTGGCACAAAGTTGGCACAAGTCTCGGGTCATTTGTACCAGAGTTGAGAGACGGCACAGGCGCGCGAACGCGCATAGTGCGCTGACACGTGCCTGATCGGGGTTGGCTAACGGCGCAGACACGCGCAGTGCGCGGACGCGTCGGTGCGGGCACAGATGAGGCACAAGAATGGCACAAGTTTGGCATAACTCTCAAATTTTTATACCAGGGACTTCCGAGTGCACTATCGGCGCGCGCGCACAATGAGCTTGCGCGTCGATGGTCAAGTTGCAAGGGATGCATGCAGGCGGCATGCACGCTGGCGCGTGGGTGCCTGACATGAAGTTGGCACAAGGTGCACATAACTCTCGGATTTTTGGCCCAGGAGTAAGAATGCACCACCGGCGCGTGCGCGCACAGTGCGCTCACGTGCGGATGCCCTTTTCCTTGTTTTTTTTTTTACACATAGAAAAAGCTATTCTAACACATTTTTGGCAGGTGTTCATTCTAGTAGGCAAGAGAACACTTCATAAATTCATGCACCATTCAAAACATAGCATTCTCTCCACTTCAACAATTCTTCCATACCAAAATAATGAAATGTATCTAAATATCATAGTTATCTAACAAGATCAACAAACTAGAATTCCTAAGAAATCAACAATCATCAAGAAGTCACAAAATTCACAAGAATCTAAAGCGTTTTGCAAGATGGTATACACAAGGAAGATCTTACCATGGTGGGGTGCCTCCCACCAAGCACTTTTCTTTAACGACCTTAAGTTGGACGGTCAGTCGCTCAAGCTTCTCCTTCTCTAGGTGCATCCGTCAATAGGAACACCTCTAGCTCTTTTGAGAGCTTGTAGCCATGGTACTTCTTCACTCTATGTCCATTCACCTTGAAGGTTACTTCACTTTTAGGATCAAACAACTCCCCCACTCCATAGGGCTTTATCTCATTCACCTTGAAAGGTCCTTCCCATCTAGAGCGGAGCTTGCCAAGCATGAAACAAAGCCTCGAATTGTAGAGGAGAACCTCATCACCTTCTTGGAAGTCCTTCTTCTGGATGTGATGGTCATGGAATGCTTTAGTCTTTTCTTTGTAAATCCGGGCATTCTCCAACGCTTCGTTCCTCAAACACTCGAGCTCCTCTAGCTGCAATTTCCTGGCTACTCCGGCTTGGGTCAAATCCATGTTGCACCGCTTTACTGCCCAATAGGCTTTGTGCTCAATTTCCACCGGAAGGTGGCATGCCTTACCATAGATGATCTGGAAGGGACTCATCTCTAACGGAATCTTGTAGGCCGTTCTATATGCCCATAGTGCATCTCCTAATCGGATGCTCCAATCCTTCCTTTGCGAATTGACCACTTTCTCCAAGATTCTCTTAATCTCCCGGTTGGACACTTCCGCTTGTCCGTTGGTTTGCAGATGATAAGCAGTGGCAACCTTATGTACTACCCCATACCGCTTGAGCAGTGCCTCTACTTTTCTGTTACAAAAGTGGGATCTTTGGTCGCTCACGATTGCTCGTGGCGACCCATAACGGCATACAATGTTATTCCTAATAAAAGAAATGACGGTATTTGCGTCGTCAAGGCGGGTAGGTATTGCTTCTACCCACTTTGACACGTAGTCAACTGCTAACAAAATATATAGATACCCACTTGAGTTGGAAAACAGTCCCATAAAGTCAATGCCACATACATCAAATATCTCACAGAACAACATAGGTTGTTGAGGCATTTCATCCCTTTGGGATGTGTTTCCCGACTTCTGACACTGATGGCAAGACACACATAACCGGTTAGCATCCTTCAATAAGGTTGGCCACCAAAATCCACAATCCAACACCTTTTTTGCGGTCCTTTGTGGGCCAAAGTGGCCACCACATTCGGACGAATGGCAAGCTTCAAGAATGGGTTGGATTTCGGACTCTGAAACATATCTTCGAATTACTTGGTCTACTCCCCTCTTCCACAAGTGAGGGTCATCCCAAATGTAATATTTGGAATCACTCCTCAACTTATCCCTTTGGTGTTTAGAAACGTTGGGAGGGAAGAGTTTCGCACCAAGTGGTTTGCCATTGGGGCAAACCAAGGAAAGCTATCCGACACAGCATGCAAGCTATCCAATGGGAATGAGTCATTGATCGGAAATGGATCAGATTTTAAATTCTCAAGGCGGCTTAAATGATCTGCAACCAAGTTTTGAGATCCACTCCGGTCCCTAATCTCAATGTCAAATTCTTGCAAAAGCAAGATCCAACGTATAAGTCTAGGTTTTGACTCATTCTTTGAAAATAAGTATTTCAAAGCTGCATGATCCGTGTATACCACTATCTTTGATCATAGCAAATAAGATCTGAATTTATCTAAAGCATGAACAATAACTAGGAGTTCCTTTTCAGTAGTGGTATAGTTGGATTGTGCTGCATCAAGTGTTTTAGAAGAGTATGCAATGACATAAGGGAGTTTACCATCGCGCTGTGCAAGCGCGGCACCTATGGCTTGGTTTGATGCATCACACATTATCTCAAATGGCAACGTCCAGTTGGGGCCTCGCACGATCGGTGCCGTGGTAAGAGCTCTCCTTAGCTCTTCAAAAGCTTTCACACATTCACTGTCAAACTCAAAGTCCACATCTTTTTGGAGTAGGCGCGACAATAGCAAAGCAATCTTGCTGAAATCTTTGATAAAGCGCCTATAGAATCCTACATGTCCTAAAAACAAGCGGACCTCCCTCACAGATGAGGGGTGAGATAAAATGGTGATAACATCGACCTTGGCCGGGTCTACAGAAATTCCTTCACTAGATACTACATGTCCTAACACTATACCTTGTCTTACCATAAAGTGACATTTCTCATAATTCAAGACAAGGTTAGTGTCAACACATCTAGCTAAGACCTTAGCCAAGTTCTCCAAGCAACAATCAAAAGAAGTTCCATAAACACTGAAGTCATCCATAAAGACTTCCAGACAATTCTCCATTAGATAAGAAAAGACACTGGTCATGCACCACTGAAAAGTAGCAGGTGCATTACATAGTCCAAATGGCATCCTTTTGTAGGCAAAGGTGCCAAAAGGGCAAGTGAATGTGGTATTTTTCTGATCTTTAGGAGCAATGTGAATCTGAAAGTAACCAGTGAATCCATCAAGAAAATGGGGTTTACCTGCCAAACGGTCCAACATCTGATCGATAAAGGGCAAGGGGTAGTGGTCCTTCCTTGTAGCGGCATTCAACCTTCTATAGTCGATGCACACTCGCCATGCATTTTGTACTCTCTTGGTGACCACTTCACCATCATCCTTTGTAACCGCAGTGATGCCTGATTTCTTGGGAACAACCTGGACCGGGCTCACCCACTTACTGTCAGAAATTGGGTATATGATACCCGCATCAAATAACCTAGTGACCTCTTTCTTTACCACATCGAGGATGGTTGGGTTGAGCCTCCTTTGCGGTTGCCTAACTAGCCTAGCTCCCTCTTGGAGAAATATACGATGTATGCACTTGCGAGGGTCAATTCCCACAATATCGGCTAGGCTCCAACAAATTGCCTTCTTGTACTTTCTGAGAACATCTAGGAGCTTTTCTTCTTCTTCACTAGAAAGCTCACTAGCGATAATGACCGGAAACTTTTGGTTTTCCTCTAAGAAAGCATACTTCAAATGAGATGGGAGAGGCTTCAATTCACTCTTTGCCTCAAGCTGAGGTTCCTTTTCGTCAAGCTCACGGAGTTCATTCTCAACAACTTTTTCATGTTCACCCTCTTGGTCATCCGTCTCTTCAACAATGTGGTAGCACAACTTGTTATGGTCTTCTTCTTGCACTTCCGTTACCACTTCATCAATTACATCACATCGGAGAATGGAATGCTCTTCGGGAGGATGCTTCATGGCTTCTTCTAAATTGAACTTGATAGTCTTGTCTCCAACCTCAAAGAAATATGTGCCGGAGAAGGCATCTAACTTGAATTTAGAGATCTTAAGGAAGGGTCTACCAAGTAGAACGGAGGATGAGCTTCTATTTTCTGTTGGAGGCATTTCAAGGATACAAAAGTCAACTGGAAAGATCAAATCCTTGATCGCCACAGGTACATCTTCGACTATTCTTATTACCGTGATCACACTTTTATCGGCCAAGGCAAACCTCGCCGCCGACTTCTTCAATGGAGCTAAATTCAACCGCACAAAGGTAGAAAGCGGCATGATGCTTACACAAGCTCCAAGATCACACATACAATCATGAAAAGTGTGTCCACCAATACAACAAGATACCAAATAAGGCCCAGGGTCACCACATTTCTTTGGAATAGGTTCCATCAAGGAAGAAATTGAACTACCCAAGGATAATGTCTCCAATTCTCCTATCATATCCTTGTGTGTATATAAGTTTTTCAAGAATTTTGCATACTTTGGAATTTGTTGAATAGCATCAAGAAGTGGTATGATTACCTCAACCTTCTTGAACACTTGAAGCATGTTCAAATCAAATTCTGGTGTCTTCTTTGCTTTCTTCACCATGGAAGGGAATAGAATAGGGATGGACTCATCCACTAGAGCTTTCCTCTTGGGTTCCTTGAGGTTTACTCCTTCTTCCTTATGCCTCTTGTCTACCTCCCCCTTTTCATGTGGAGCTTCAATAATCACTTCTTCCTCATGAATGTCCTCCAAGACCCTTGGAGGTATCTCCTCCAATGTTGTTTTCGATCATAGGGTGATGGCATTGAGACCACCCTTTGGGTTTGGTTGGGGTTGGGATGGAAGGTTAGAAGAACTTGAGGGTTGGTTGGTATTGTTGGAGGAGGACATGGACATCTTTGAAATAATGTCAGTAAGATTGGCCAATTGAGCACTCATGGCCTCGAATTGAGCCTTATAGCCCTCATCCCATTTATCCACAGTGGCTCTAAGCTCGTCAACTTGATTGGTGGAAGATGGAGAGGTTTGGTTAGATTGTTGTCTATGGTGTGGTGCTTGGTACTTGGTGTAGTTGTTTTGGTTTTGGTTGTGGTGATTTTGGTTGGCTTGGTAGATGTTGTTGTTGTGGTGGTATTGAGATGAAGATTGGTTATTGTTGTGATGAGAAGGAGAGTTGTTCCATCTTTGGTTTTGATTGCTCCCTTGTGCATTATCCCTCCACCCTTGATGTTGATTACTTCCATGAGGGTAGTGGTTTTGGCCTTGAGATGAATAGGGTGGACGATTGTTGTAATTCACATTGACCACTACAAGGGCATGTTCCTCTTGAATTTGATGGCATTGATTAGTGTAATGTGTAGTGCTAGAGCTAGCACAAACCACAAATCCTATGAGGGCCTTCAAGTTGAGCAACTGGAGGTGGAGCTTGGACGGCTTGGATGGAGTAGAATTCCCTTTGATCCTTTTGTATTTGCGTGAGGATGGTGGTCATATCCCCAAGTGCTTTGGTTAGGCTTGATTCGGAAGGGGACGATTCTACCACACCCTTGAGAGGATTACTTTTCACCCTTGTATGTTGTGTAGCTTCGGCAACATCCTTTATCAAACTCCAAGCTTCTCCCTCCGTCTTGTTTTTCAAAAGGGAACCACCGCTAGAAGCGGTGAGCAATCTTCTATCTTCTATACAAAGACCTCCGGTGAAGTAGCTAATGAGCAAGTGAGTGTTCATTCCATGGTGTGGACAAGATTCTAATAGCCTCTTGAACCGAGACCAATACTCGTACAAACTCTCTTGGTCTCTTTGCATTATACCCGAAATCTCCTTCCGGATGTAGTCGGTCTTTTCTGGTGGGAAGAATTTATCTAGAAACTCTCTTCTCAAGAAATCCCAATTGGTAGCAATCTCATCCGGTAGCGAATAAAACCATGTCTTTGCTTGTGCTTCAAGAGAGAAAGGGAAGGCAAAAACCATGATAGGCACCTCATCGGCTCCATGCCTTCGAGCCGTAGAACAAGCAACTTGAAAATCCTTTAGATGTCGGATGGGGTCTTGACCCGGCAACCCATGATACTTAGGTAGTAGATTTATCAAGCTACTCTTTAATTCAAAGTTTGGATCAAGGTTAGGATACCTTGCTTGCAATGGTTAAAGTACAATATCCGGAGCTCCTTGCTCATGTAAAGTGATCCGGTGTGGCTCCGCCAGGTATGGTTCACCTGTAGGATGCAAAGATGTATTAGTAGTGCCAACAGAAGAATAGGAAGTAGCGGACTCCAAGTCACTCTCGGTACCGTCTAGTGATTCGATATGTTCCTCAAGAGAGGCTGAAGTACTAGCCGTATAGTCCAACCGCCGTCTAGCTTGCCGAGTGTGTAACAAAGTTCTTTCAATCTCGGGATCAAAATTGGCAAAGCTAGAATTTGGTTGAGACCGATTCATCAAACTTGAGAGTCATAGCACAAAAATAAAAGAAGCTAAACTATAGCTATGTATTGAAATCAAACAAACTATCTACAATATTTACATATTCACATAACCAATATCAAGCCATATGTTGCAACCATTCCCCGGTAACGGCGCCAAAAATTTGATGCGCACGGGAATTGCGTCGGAAGAGAATTTCTCAATGAAGTTGCGTTGCAAGTATAGCTCTATCAACAACAATCCTCGAGGACCAAATTTAGAAAGGAATTGGTTGTCACAAGTTCAACCCCAATAAAGTAACCGAAGTATTCAAACCTCGGGTCGTCTCATAAGGAATGGGCAAACATGTGCTTCAACATTGGTTAGAAATTCGGGGTTGTAAGTCATGAGCGAGAAAATAAACTAGGAATCTTAGCAAACAAGTAATCTAAAGTGCAAGGAATTAATTCAAATAACTAAGCAAGATGTGAGCAATTTCAAACTAAGAAGACAACATTCAATTTAATTCTACTCTCAACTAAACAATACCTATAACTAAGGCAAGGCAATAAAGATTTTTGGTTTTCCAAATAAGAATGATAAAAATAACTCTTGGCTAGACATGGGAATTGGGGTCACTATCCTTGTCTAATAACCATATCTTGATAATTATGAGGAGCCAAACTCATTAAATCTACTTCTATACTTGAAGTAAGTTAAATGGTTTGGTCAACATCTACTCATAAGGTCTAACCTCACTACTAATTAACCTAGTAGTAGGCTAGTGTCAATGGCTATCAAATTGACCACTAAGGGTTCCCAAATCATCAAATCCATTAGACCCAATGACTCAAGTTTACCCAATTCCCTTAGCCTAAGCCAAGAGTAAAAAGAACTACTCCATAATCAAGGTAAACAATTCATCAAACACAGAGTAAGCATTAACAAAAGACATGTTCAAATTGTAATTGGATTGAAATTAACAAATAACCACTAACAAATATCAACTTACAATCACTCAAACAACACAATTAAGCATAGAAATCATCAATGTAACATCAACAAGTCAAGATTCACAACATTCATGCAATGGGTATAAAGTGACAATTGACAAGAATCCATAAACTAACACAAGATCTAAGATAAATTATACTAAGGAATTCAAATTAAACAATCAAAACTAGTAATTAACAAAATCCAATTCAGAGTTCAACAAGGGAAGATCAAATTAAAGCTAGATCTAGAGAAGGACAAGGATTTCTCTCTCTAGAAGAACAAAGAACCTAAAAAACTAGAAAATGTGTCTTAGTGTCAAAATGATTGATCCTCCCTCTTTCTCCCTAGCATCCTTGGGTCTTTTTCCATGCAGAAACAGCTTGAAATTGGGCCTGATGAGCCTCAGAAATCGCCAGGCATGATTTACTTTAATGAGGTCACGTGCAGCTTCCCGCGCGTGTGCGCGATACGTGCGTGCGCGCCGATTGCCTTTCTGATCTACGCGTGCGTGTCAAGTGCACGTGCGCGTCGGTTGGAATTCTTTGGCCTGCGCGGATGCACCCATCCTTGCGCACCGCTTCCAGCTATCCTCATCCACGCGTGCGCGTGATGTGCGTGAGCGCATCGGTGCTGCAGTTTCCAAAATCCAAATCTTCATGTTTCTTCCTTTTATGCATGCTTTCTTTCTCGCTTCTAGGCCATTCTTACCCTATTAATTCTGAAATCACTCAACAAATACGTCACGGCATCGAATGGCAATAAAAAGGATCAAAATATAGTAATTCTAAGGCAAAATAAGCATGTTTTCTATCATGGAGCAATATTAGGAAGTTAACACAAAACCATGCATTTCTTGTGAATAAGTGCGAGAAATATTGACAAAAACCCCCAAATTAAGCACAAGATAAACCACAAAATTGGGGTTTATCACCTATTCTCCAAAATCTCCTATAAGAGGAGTCATCACAGTTTGTATTATTCAATGGAGATAAAATAATCTAAACAAAAGATATAAACCAAAACAGAGCCCCAAGAACAAAGGATCTTCGCTAATTCAGAAGTCTCCAGCTTGCTTCAGCGAGAAGCCTCACATCCTGCATCTGAAAACCACAAAATCCGCATGGGTGAGAACCAGAGGTTCCCAGCATGGTAACAGTTTCCACATATTTAACATGTAATATTAGAGGAAAGCCGAAGGCATCCTAGAACTTCCACCAGATAATTCAAAGCTTATAACAGTCTAAACCATAAATGGCAACTGACTAAATATCCTTTAGTCTAACTAATACTTTCCTCTCCAAATCCTTCAAACCTCCCATCCACCAGCAGGCGTATAATATAATAAAAATAATTATTTCAAACAAGAGATATACAAATAGGAACAGATAAGGCATTTAGACAATTAGCAAGTAATATGCAGTCAAATAGGCAATCTCAAACAATTCGCATAGTATACATAGGATGAATGCCTGTCCCTAATGGATGATGATATCATTTGTTGGTTATATAGCCAACCCAACAAGTCTTGGTAGCTAACCATTGGACTGTCCCTCTGTTGCGAATCCCCAACTCGAGTTATACTCGACATAATCGTGATCATAATCATGTCCATATCCAACACCCTCACTGGTGTATATTCACGGGAGCGAGCTCATCCGACGCTTTTACGGTGCCTGGCCACCCTTACGACATAGGGTCAATAGAGTCTCGGGTCTCCACCTGGAGCACGTGGTGGCTAGCCACTGCTTTCCCCCAGGGAAACTCATGTCTCAGATGGTGGAAGTGCAACATTCACAATTTATTCAACAGTATATATGCGTTTATACTTAGTCATAATCATGGCTCCACCGTAACTCGGCAATAAACTCAGCCATTCGGCTCATGATTCAATCCAAAACTAGCCAATTCTTTAACAATTTAGCCCCAAGAACAAATGATCTTCGCTAATCCGGAAGTCTCCAGCTTGCTTGAGTGAGAAGCCTCACGTCCTGCATCTAAAAACCACAAAATCTGCATGGGTGAGAACCAGAGGTTCCCAGCATGGTAACAGTTCCCACATATTTAACATGTAATATTAGAGGAAAGCGGAAGGCAATCCTAGAACTTCCACCAGATAATTCAAAGCTTATAATAGTCTAAACCATAAATGACAACTAACTAAAGATCCTTCAGTCTAACTAATACTTCCCTCTCCAAATCCTTCAGACCTCCCATCCACCAGCAGGAGTATAATATAACAAATACAGTTATTTCAAACAAGAGATATACAAATAGGAACAGATAAGGCATTTAGACAATTAGCAAGTAATATGTAGTCAAATAGGCAATCTCAAACAATTTGCATAGTATGCATATGATGAATGCCTGTCCCTAATGGCTGATGATATCATCTGTTGGTTATATAGCCAACCCAACAAGTCCTGGTAGCTAACCATTGGACTATCCCTCTATCCCGCATCCCCAACTCGAGTTATACTCGATATAATTGTGATCATAATCATGATCCATATCCAACACCCTCACTGGTGTATATTCATGGGGCGAGCTCATCCGGGGCTTTCACGGTGCCCGGCCACCCTTACGACATAGGGTCAACAGAGTCTCGGGTCTCCACCTGGAGCACGTGGTGGCTAGCCACTGCTTTTCCCCAAGGAAACTCATGTCTCAAATGGTGGAAGTGCAACATTCACAATTCATTCAACAGCATATATGCATTTATACTTAGTCATAATCATGGCTCCGCCGTAACTCGACAATAAACTCAGCCATCCGGCTCATGGTTCAATCCAAAACTAGCCAATTCTTTAACAATTTAGCCCATCGGCTCATGGCACATACAGCACTTCCACCGCCATCCTCCGTATCTCATATAATCATCTTTGATCCTCATTATTCATCCATTTTTTTTTTGCTTCACTCACAAGTTACCACATCCCCTAGCTCCTTTTCTTATTGCTAGGCATATCATAATGATTTAAGACATAAGTGGTGAGATCGGAGGCTTAGAAGTATGAAATTTGGCTTTCAAAACTTAAAAATCAACTTTGGGATGAAAACAGGGCCATGCGTATGCGTCCTCCACGCGCACGCGTAGATGTCCTCAAGGTTCACCGACGCGTATGCGTCATTCACGCGCACGCGTGGATTGAAAAACAACCATACGACGTGTATGCATTAGCCACGTGTACGCGTGAGTACGTTTGTGCCCCACGCACAAAACTGGCATAACTCTCGAGAAAAATGACTGGGCATTGGGTGCAGCACATCAACGCGCACGCGTGGATGGCGCATTTCTGAAAAATGACACGTACGCGTCAAGCACGCCTATGCGTGGGGGGTCATTCGGCTAAAAATTTTTCTAAGTTAAAAGCTTCAGAATTCACAAATTCAATCTCCAATCTTCCGACAGACATAACTTCCTCATTTTAAATCATTTTTCACCCGTTCTTTGAACGGCATGAACATCCCGGATCCAATTTCGTTTCTAAACAACTTTGGCACATAACGAGGATCTGGAGTCTAAGTTATGTCCCGTCAAAGTATGCCCAAAAACTATATTCTCATACAAAACCACAAAGTGCCATTTTCAAAACAATCCATTTTCAACCCTTTTCAAAATCAACCAAAACATGCCAATTTCAACCCTTTTTTAAATCAATCAAAATATACCAAAATCAACATCAAGCCTCCTCAACTCACACATTAATACTTCACCACAATTCAAAAAACATCATCCCACCATTTTAACACTTCTCAATCAAATGGCTAAAAGACAAACACATTAACATGTCATACATCCTTTCTCATCCCAATTTCCAATAATACCATTTCCAATCAACCATCTTTATACATAAACAATGTCATACTCACCATCAACATAGTTCAACCACAATTCAACCTCAATCATTCATCAAGCATATATCACAACATGTATTTTCTCATATATCACACCATCAAAGCATCAATATTCATAATCACATATATGATCACATCATATATTTCAACCATTCAACAACATCAACAATTCAATGCCTATCTTAGGGCCTCTAGCCTAAGTATTTTGCTCCACATTACATTTTAGATACGAGAAACTGAGACCATACCTTAGCCGATTTCTCAAGCTCAATCGGAGCACTTCCAAACCACTTGTCCACAAGCTCTCAAGGTCTCAACACCTCCAAGAACAGATTTTTACCAACAAAAATTCCTTTTTAAGCTTTCCAAAGTCACCAATCAAGCTCCAAAACACATATATAAAATGCCTAAGCCACAATATCATACCAAAACACAAGAGCTCAATACCCAAAACCAAAAATTCAATATTCTCATTAGGGCTTGAGATATCTTACCTTACCCAAGATTCAAGGAGAAAAGATTAATCTTCTCCTTCAAGAGAGTTGGGTCCTATAATATCAAAGAGTCCAAAATCTCAACATTTCACCCATGAAATTAGAAAATAAGGGCAGGAATTTCGAAGAGCAAACTATGGCTTACTTCAAGATTGATTGTATGGTTTTGTAGAGCTCTCCGTGGTGAACGCATGGCCATAAACGGTGCGGTGATCGAAGCTCTAGATCAAAAGTTATGGTGGTTTGATGATCAAATGAGAGAAAGAATTTGAGAGAGTGTTCTTCCTCCCTTGGCCTCCATTTCAGCATGTGTTCGTGTATTGTGAGGAGAGAGAGTGTTGAAATAAGTGTATTAGGTTTAGTTTAGTTGGCCAAGGGCCCAATGTGAGTCCGGTTGGCCCAGTTTGGCCCGTTCGGTCCAATCTTGGTCCGAATTCTACAAAATTGGTATCGAAATTCTCGTCTCAATCTTCTCTATCATATTTAGCTATAAAAATTATGTTTTTGGCTTTCTAGAATAAATTCTCATTTATAGGTTAATTAGCCATTAATTAACTAGATTTTACATGCACAGAGTAAGACTCTAGATTTTTGGAAATTAAATTATGAGTTAATTGAGAATTGTGATATTTATTTATGATTTTATTTGTACACACACATACATAGAGAGTAAGACCCCGAATTTTTAGAAATTAAATTATGAGTTAATTGAGAATTATGAAATTTATTTCTAATTTTATTTTTAGAAAATTATCTTACAAAAAGGTAATTAAAGCAAAGTTTTGAAGTTTTGAGTTTAAAATTAATTAAAACTCATATAATTTTCATAGTAATTGGGTATTTTTTATTCATAATTTAAATTTTAGTAATTGAAAAATAATGAGAATTTTATATGCTTTAATTTAAATATTGAGCTTTTGAACTTTATTTTATGAATAAAGAAAAAATTATTTGATTACCTCCAATTTTTGAATTAGAAATACTTATTTAAAAATAATTTGTAATTTGATGAATAAATAGTATTTTTATAGATAATTATTGTTGGATAAAATTTAGTTTTCAATTAGTACATTACCCAATTACTCAAACCCTAATTTTACAACAAACTCACTCTCCTCACCCTAACCCTAGCCGCCATCCTCACCTCACACACTCACCTTCCCCCTATAGTTGAAAGGAAAGAAAAGAGAAAGAGAGAGTGAGACAGCGGGAGAAGAAAAGGAAGAAGAAGGAGAGAAGAAGGAGGAAGAGGAAGACGCCGGCAGAGCTAGGAGCCGCCGTTGCCGGCAGAGCTAGGAGCCGCCGTCGCCGTCATGGATCAGAATAGAGAAAAAGCAACGATGAGAATGAGAAAGAGAGAGAGCCATCGCCACCACTATGCCTTGTCACCACCGCTGCACCTTGTCGCCGCCGCTGAAAAGTCGTCGCCGCTGTTAGGGCCGTTGCCGAGGAACCTGACATGAGAAGAACAGATCGTGAGGAGAAAGGAAGCGCGCGCCGTCGTGCCTTGTCACTGTTGCCAAAGCTTCCATAGCCATCGTTGATGCCAGTCGAGGTAGTCGTCGAGCTGCGTGCTACCGTCACAACCGTTTCTTGCTGGTGCTATTGTTGATGGTTTCCCTTGCCACCGATGCGGTCGTTGGAGCTCGTCTGAAGCTGTCGTTGTCACCGTTTGGGTTTGACCAGAAGAGAGGAGGTGACGGTGGTGGATGTTGGTGCTGCTATATGTGAGAAGGAGGGACTGGTACGCTATCTCCAGGCTGTTGCATCACCGTTGAAGCTCTTTACCGTCGTTTCAATAGCCAGAAGTTGATCCGTGCCATCATGTTACATTTTTCTATGCTTTTTCATATATGAAATAAACGCATAATGCCTAATTATGGAGAGTTTTGGTGTTTAAATGGGATATTGCTTTCATCCTTTTTATTTCACGATTCTTGCAGAGAAATTAAGAAAAATAGAAGTAAAAGCACAAGAATGAATCAAGAATTGAAGACAAGTGCTAAGAGAATTCATAGATGCTGTCAACCCTAACCTCCTCACACTCCAACAAGTATAACTTGAGGTACAAAGGTCCAATTGACTCGGTTCTAATGGCATTGGAAAGCTAACTTTCGGACCTTTCAAATAACATATAATAGTCTACACTTTCCTTCTGGACTCACGGCCTTGGTGGCGCCTGTAACACCCTAATATTCAAATCCTTATGCTCGAGTCATAAGTCAATGATATTACGGTGGTACGACTCTCAGGTGGATTTTTAATATATAAATATAGGTAATTTCGAAGGAGTATTAATCGAGAAGCCTGAAAAGAGTAGAAATAAAATCACGAAAATGTATCACTCACGTTTTGACAACGAAAAGTTAAACTGTGAAGCCGAAAGCGATAGGTGGAGTTTAAAAGAGTACAATACATAATATAATCCTTTCAAAGCAAAGGTGGAGAGATTCTAAGCAAAACACAAGGTAGAGAAAATAACGATCTTCGCCGTCTCTCAGACGACCCACAACTCACTTTTGAGCACCTGGACTTGTATCTGAAAAACAAGAGATATATATGGAATGAGAACCCCGGGCCCATGGGTTCCCAGTACGGTAAAAGTACCAAATAAATACAATGCACTGCAATAAAAACTCACTAAGCATCCTAAACTCCTTTTCACCAAGTATTCAGCCTAGATTCTCACTAATCCATAAATAGGCATCTGTCGTAAGGGGATACTAAATCTAGTTCATATCTCATATGATTCCCAGCTCGCTGACTCTCCCACGAATCAGATTCAGAATCATAAAAAAACCATCACCAGTTATTCTACCTCAGCAATTTTGTGTCAATTCATCATACTCTTACCTGGAGCTAGTGAAACCACTTCACTGTGTCTTCCCAGGGAGCTCAAATTATCTCATTCGATGATCATCATCATCATGCAATCGTATCATCAAATTATCTCATCAAGAACAGCCCCCAACATCCACCGACACCAGCATGAGGGGCCTCTCAGTTGTACAAACACAAGCAATACAGGCAAGTAATACACAAATAAGGTACAAGTAGAACAAGTAGCACATAATCAGGTAACATAGCATATATGATGTAGAAATCCAAAATAAATAGGCAAACCCAAACAATTCAAACATATTCAAATGATGTATGCCTGCCCTATGGCTGATGATATCATCTGTCGGTTATATAGCCAACCCGACATGTCCTGGTAGCTAACCATTGGACAGAAACACCCCTTGCGGAGCAAGTAGGTTTGAGCTACAACCCCCTTGCTACTACCCGCTCAACCCAGAGCCAGTGGAATAACCACTACTGTGGCTACTACCCAGACGGGTGTTGAAAAGCTCAACCTGGAGCGAGTGGATTCACCACTACTGCCGCTACTACCCAGACATCACAATCTCTGACCTGGAGCAAGTGGGACGAACCACAACCCTTGCTACTGCCCAAGTATCTTAAGCATTGACCCGGAGCAAGCGGGACGAACCACAACCCTAGCTACTGCCCAGGCATCTCAAACATATATTCATTCAATCTCAATTCATATTATCAATCCTCATTGTTATCAAATCTCAAACATTAACCTGGAGCAAGTGGGACGAACCACAACCCTTACTACTACCCAGGTATCACAAATACATTCATTCAAAACTCCATAATTAAACTCATTTATCATAAACATCCTTTTTCGTCTCATACCCGGAGCAAGTGGACAACGCCACTGCCTACTACCCGGGGTTACACATCACATTTCAACATCTTCCATTATTATCCATTTAACACATTCATTCATTAATCATATATGCATTTATACTCAGCCATAATCAATAATGGCTTTGCCGTAACCCGGCAATAACTCAACCATCCGGCTCATGGTTCAATCAAGAACCAGCCATTTATCAATAAATATAGCCCTTCGACTCATGGCATACACGGTACTTCCACCGTCATCCTCCATATCTCATATAATCATCTTTGATCATCATTGATTACAACTTTTCCCCTTACTTCATTCGCAAGTTACCACCTCTCCTAGCTCCTTCCTTATTACTAGGCGTATCATAAAGATTTAATACATAAGGGGTGAGATCGGAGGCTTAGAAGTATGAGATTTAGTTTTTAAAACTCAAAAATCAACTTTGGAATGAAAACAGGGCCACGCGTACGCATACTCCACGTGCACGCATGGATGGCCACAAAGCTCATCGACGCGTATGCGTCATACACGCGGACGCGCAGATTGAAACACAGCCAAATGACGCGTACGCGTGGGTGCATTTGCGCCCCAGGCACAAAACTAGCACAACTCTGGTACAATTCTCGGGAAAATGGTTGGGCATTGGGTGCAGCGCATCGACGCGCACGCGCACACCATGCGCACGCGTGGATGGTGCCTTCTTGAAGAACGACGCGTACGCGCCAAGTGCGCCTACGCGTGGAGGGTCATTCTGCTAAAAATTTTTCTAAGTTAAAAGCTGCAGAATTTACAGATTCAACCCCCAATCTTCCGACGGACATAACTTTCTCATTTTAAATCGTTTTTCGCCCGTTCTTCGAACGTCATGGACATCCCGGATCCAATTTCACTTCTAAACAAGTTTGGCACAAAACGGAGATCCAGATTCCAAGTTATGTCCCATCAAAGTATGCCCAAAAACTATGTTTTCATACAAAACCACAAGGTGCCCTTTTCAAAACAAGCCATTTTCAACCCTTTTTAAAATCAACCAAAACATGCTAGTTTCAACCCTTTTTGAAATCAATCAAAATATACCAAAATCAACATCAAGCCTCCTCAACTCATACATTAACGCTTTGCCATGATTCACAAAACCGCCATATAACCATTTTTACCCATTTCAAATAAATGGCTAAATTACAAACACATTAATATGTCATACATCTTTCCTCATCCCAATTTCCAACAATACTATTTCCAATCAATCATCATTACACATAATCAATATTATACTCACTGTCACATGTTTTCACCCACAAATCAACCTTAATCATTTCTCAAGTATATATCACAACATACATATCTCTCATGCATTATCATACCATCAAGACATCAATGATCATAATCACATATATAACTATATAATATTTCTCAACCAAAACCAAACATACCTCATTGGTGGACGAAATTGTGATCATCAATGTTGTACTCTTTGTTTTTATATGGAATTTATTTCATGATAATGGCTCTTTGCTATGTGTGGACACAACTCCGTTCAACTAACCAGTAAGTGTACTGGGTCGTCCAAATAATAAACCTTACGTGAGTAAGGGTCGATTCCACAAAGATTGTTGGTATGAAGCAAGCTATGGTCATCTTGTAAATCTCAGTCAGGCAGATTTAAATAATTTATGGAATTTGGAAAATCAAATAATAGTAAATAAACATAAAATAAAGATAAAGTTACTCATGTATTTCCATGGTGGGAATTTCAGATAGGTGTATGGAGATGATGTGCTCCTCCTGAATCTCTGCTTTCCTACTGCTTCATCCAATCCTTCTTACTCCTTTCCATGGCAAGCTGTATGTAGGGCATCACCGTTGTCAATGGCTACATCCCATCCTCTCAGTGAAAAAGGTCCAAATGCTCTGTCACAGCACGGCTAATCATCTGTCGGTCCTCAATCAGGTTGGAATAGAATCCCTTGATTCTTTTGTGTCTGTCACTAACGCCCAGCCTTCAAGAGTTTGAAGCTCGTCACAGTCATTCAATCCCAGAATCCTACTCGGAATACCATAGACAAGGTTTAGACTTTCCGGATTCTCATGAAGGCCGCCATCAATTCTAGCTTATACCACAAAGATTCTGATTAAGGAATCCAAGAGATATGTGCCCGGTCTAAGGTAGAACGGAAGTGGTTGTCAATCACACGCGTTCATAGGTGAGAATGATGATGAGTGTCACGGATCATCACATTCATCAAGTTGAAGTGCAACGAATATCTTAGAATAGGAATAAATTGAATTGGATAGAAAATAATAGTAATTGCATTGAAATTTGAGGTACAGCAGAGCTCCACACCCTTAATCTATGGTGTGTAGAAACTCAACCGTTGAAAATACATAACTGGAAGGTTCAGGCATGGCCGAATGGCCAGCCCCCCCTAAAACGTGATCAATAGTCTCCTCAGATGAATAATAAAATAAAACTGAGACCAAAAGATGTCTAATACAATAGTAAATTATCCTATTTATACTAGACTAGCTACTAGGGTTTACAGGAGTAAGTAATTGATGCATAAATCCACTTTCGGGGCCCACTTGGTGTGTGTTGGGCTGAGCTTGATCTTTCCACGAGCTGAGGCTTCTTTTGGAGTTAAACGCCAAGTTGTAACGTGTTTTGGGCGTTCAACTCCGGGTCGTGACGTGTTTCTGGCGTTTTACTCCAGACAGCAACATGGAACTGGCGTTGAGCGCCAGTTTACATCGTCAATTCCCGAATAAAGTATGGACTATTATATATTGCTGGAAAGCTCTGGATGTCTACTTTCCAACGCTATTGAGAGCGCGCCATTTGGAGTTCTGTAGCTCCAGAAAATCCATTTCAAGTGCAGGAAGGTCAGATTCCAACAACATCAGCAGTCCTTTGTCAGCCTCCTATCAGAGTTTTGCTCAAGTCCCTCAATTTCAGCCAGAAATTACCTGAAATCACAGAAAAATACACAAACTCATAGTAAAGTCCAGAAATGTGAATTTAACATAAAAACTAATGAAAACATCCCTAAAAGTAGCTTAAACTTACTAAAAACTACCTAAAAACAATGCCAAAAAGCGTATAAATTATCCGCTCATCACAACACCAAACTTAAATTGTTGCTTGTCCCCAAGCAACTGAAAATCAAATAGGATAAAAAGAAGAGAATATACTATAAATCTCAAAATATCAAGGAATATTCATACTAATTAGATGAGCGGGACTTGTAACTTTTTGCTTCTGAACAGTTTTGGCATCTCACTTTTTCCTTTGAAGTTTAGAATGATTGGCTTCTCTAGGAACTTAGAATTTCGGATAGTGTTATTGATTCTCCTAGTTAAGTATGTTGATTCTTGAACACAGCTACTTTTATGAGTCTTGGCCGTGGCCCTAAGCACTTTGTTTTCCAGCATTACCACCGGATACATAAATGCCATAGACACATGACTGGGTGAACCTTTTTAGATTGTGACTCAGCTTTGCTAAAGTCCCCAGTTAGAGGTGTCCAGAGCTCTTAAGCACACTCTTTTACTTTGGATCATGACTTTAACCACTCGGTCTCAAGCTTTTCACTTGGGCCTTCATGACACAAGCACATGGTTAGGGACAGCTTGGTTTAGCCACTTAGGCCTGGATTTTATTTCCTTGGGCCCTCCTATCCATTGATGCTCAAAGCCTTGGATCCTTTTTACCCTTGCCTTTTGGTTTTAAGGGCTATTGGCTTTTTCTGCTTGCTTTTTCTTTTTCTTTCTATTTTTTTGGAAGCTTTTGCTATTCACTGCTTTTTCTTGCTTCAAGAATCAATTTCATGATTTTTCATATTCTCAATAACATTTCTCTTTGTTCATCATTCTTTCAAGAGCCAACATTCATAAACAACAAGATCAAAATTATGCACTGTTCAAGCATTCATTCAGAAAATAAAAAGTATTGTCACCACATCAATAAATTAAACTAAATTCAAGGATAAATTCGAATTCATGTACTTCTTGTTCTTTTAAATTAAAAACATTTTTCATTTAAGAGAGGTGAAGGATTAATGGAATTATTCATAACTTTAAGACATAGTTACTAAACACTAATGATCATGAAGTAGAGACACAAAACATAGATAAACATATAATATAAAAACCGAACAACAGAAAATTAAGAACAAGGAATGAATCCACCTTAGTGGCGTCTTTTTCTTGAAGGAACAACAATGTCCTTGAGCTCTTCTATGTCCCTTCCTTGCCTTTGTTGCTCCTCTCTCATTGCTTTTTGATCTTCTCTTATTTCATGGAGAATGATGGGGTGCTCATGATGTTCCACCCTTAATTGTTCCACATTGTAGCTCAAATCTTCTAGGAAAGTGTTGAGTTGTTCCCAATAGTTGTTGGGAGGAAAGTGCATCCCTTGAGGCATCTCAGGGATTTCTTGATGATGAGCTTCCTCATGCATCTCTTGAGATCCGTGGAGGGTCTCTCTTGCTTGCTCCATCCTCTTCTTGGTGATGGGATTATCCTCTTCAATGAGGATGTCTCCTTCTATGATAACTCCAGCTGAGTAACATAGATGGCAAATAAGATGAGGAAAAGCTAGCCTTGCCATGGTGGAGGGCTTTTTGGCTATTTTGTAGAATTCATGGGAGATGACGTCATGAACTTCTACTTCCTCTCCAATCATGATGCTATGAATCATGATGGCCCGATCTACAGTAACTTCAGATCGGTTGCTAGTGGGGATGATGGAGCGTTGAATGAACTTTAACCATCCTCTAGCCACAGGCTTGAGGTCCAGTCTTCTTAGTTGAACCGGCTTGCCTTTGGAGTCTCTTTTCCATTGAGCTCCTTCCACACATATGTCCATAAGGACTTGGTCTAACCTTTGATTAAAGTTGACCCTTCTAGTGTAGGGGCATTCATCTCCTTGCATCATGGGCAGGTGGAATGCCAACCTCACATTTTTCAGACTAAAATCTAAGTATTTCCCCCGAACCATTGTGAGATAATTCTTTGGATTCGGATTCACACTTTGATCATGGTTCCTAGTGATCCATGCATTGGCATAGAACTCTTGAACCATTAAAATTCCGACTTGTTGCATGGGGTTGGTTAGGACTTCCCAACCTCTTCTTCGGATTTCATGTCGGATTTCCGGATACTCATTTTTCTTGAGTTTGAAAGGGACCTCAGGGATCACCTTCTTATTTGCCACAACATCATAGAAGTGGTCTTGATGGCTTTTGGAGATGAATCTTTCCATCTCCCATGACTCGGAGGTGGAAGCTTTTGTCTTCCCTTTTCCTTTTCTAGAGGATTCTCCGGCCTTAGGTGCCATTGATGGTAATGAAAAAAACAAAAAGATTATGCTTTGACCACACCAAACTTAAAATATTGCTCGCCCTCGAGCAAGAGAAGAAAGAAAAGAAGAAGAAGAAGAAGAAAATATGGAGGAGAGTGAGGGAAGGTGTTTCGGCCAAGGTGTAGAAGAGGGGGTTTGTAATGTGTGAAAATGAAGTAGAATGGAAGGGTATATATAGGGAGGGGAGTGGGTGTAGTTTCGGTTATTTAGGGTGGGTTTGGGTGGGAAGGAGTTTTGAATTTTGAAGGTGGGTGGGGTTTATGGGGAAGAGTGGATGGATGTGAGCGGTGAAGGGGTAATTGGGAAGAGAGATTGAAGTTGTTGAGAAATATGTTTATTGGAAAGAGAGAATGAATGTTGAGAAGAGGGGAGAATATGTTAGGTGGGGATCCTGTGGGGTCCACAGATCCTGAGATGATCCTGTGGGGTCCACAGATCCTGAGGTGTCAAGGATTTACATCCCTGCACCAATTAGGCATGTAAAATGCCTTTGCACACCATTCTGGCGTTTAAACGCCGAAGTGATGCACACTCTGGGCGTTCAACGCCCATGTGTAGCATGTTTCTGGCGTTGTACGCCAGTTCTATGCTTGTTACTGGCGTTCAGCGCCAGCTTTCCTCAAGGCACATTCCTGGCGTTCAAACGCCAGGATGTTGCTTGTTTCTAGCGTTTAGCGCCAGAAAGATGCTCTGTTCTGGCGTTGAACGCCAGCCAGATGCACCTTACTGGCCCTAAACGCCAGTAAGTTCTTTCCTCCAGGGTGTGATTTTTCTTCTGCTGTTTTTGATTCTGTTTTTAATTTTAGTAATTTTTTTGTGACTCCACATGATCATTAACCTAATAAAACACAAAATAACAATAAAATTAAAATTAGATATATAAAAATTGGGTTGCCTCCCAACAAGCGCTTCTTTAATGTAATTAGCTTGACAGTGGGCTCTCATGGAGCCTCACAGGTATTCAGAGCATGATGAGGGCCTCCCAACACCAAACTTAGAGTTTGAATGAGGGGGCTTCTCAACACCAAACTTAGAGTTTGGTTGTGGCCTCCCAACACCAAACTTAGAGTTTGACTATGGGGGCTCTTTTTGGCTCTGTACTGAGAGAAGCTTTTCATGCTTCCTCTCCATGGTTGCAGAGGAAGGTCCTTGAGCTTTAAACACAAGGTAGTCCCCATTCAATTGAAGGACTAATTCTCCTCTGCTAACATCACTCACAGCTTCTGCTGTGGCTAGGAAGGGTCTTCCAAGGATGATGCTTTCATCTTCTTCCTTCCTAGTGTCTAAAATTATGAAATCAGCAGGGATGTAAAGGCCTTCAACCTTTACTAACACGTCCTCTACTAATCCATAAGCTTGTCTTACTGACTTGTCTGCCAATTGCAGTGAGAATAAGGCAGGCTGTACCTCAATAATCCACAGTTTCTCCATTACAGAGAGTGGCATAAGGTTTATGCCTGACCCCAGGTCACACAGAGCCTTGTTAAAGGTCATGGTGCCTATGGTACAGGATATTAAGAATTTACCAGGATCTTGTCTCTTTTGAGGTAAAGTTTTCTGAATCCATGTATCTAGTTCACTAATGAGCAAGGGGGTTCACCTTCCCAAGTCTCATTACCCAACAACTTGGCATTCAGCTTCATGATAGCTCCAAGATATTGAGCAACTTACTCTCCAGTTATATCTTCATCCTCTTCTGAGGAAGAATAGTCTTCAGAGCTCATGAATGGCAGAAGGAGATTTAGTGGAATCTCTATGGTCTCTATATGAGCCTCAGATTCCTTTAGGTCCTCAATGGGGAACTCCTTCTTGTTTGAAAGACGTCCCAAGAGGTCTTCCTCACTAGGATTTTCGTCCTTCTCCTCCCTTGTGCATTCGGCCATATTGATCACATCAATGGCCTTGCACTCTCCTTTTGGATTCTCTTCTGTATTGCTTGGGAGAATACTGGGAGGAGTTTCAATGACTTTCTTACTCAACTGGCCCACTTGTGCCTCCAGATTTCTAATGGAGGATCTTGTTTCACTCATGAAACTTAAAGTGGCTTTTGACAGATCAGAGACTAAGTTTGCTAAATTAGAGGGGCTCTGTTCAGAATTTTCTGTCTGTTGCTGAGAAGATGATGGAAAAGGCTTGTTATTACTGAGCCTATTTCTTCCACCATTATTAAAGCCTTGTTGAGGCTTTTGTTGATCCTTCCATGAGAAATTTGGATGATTTCTCCATGATGAGTTATAGGTGTTTCCATAAGATTCACCCATGTAATTAACCTCTGCCATTGCAGGGTTCTCAGGATCATAAGCTTCTTCAGAAGCTGCCTCTTTAGTACTGTTGGATGCATTTTGCCATCCATTCAGACTTTGAGAGATCATGTTGACTTGCTAAGTCAATACTTTGTTCTGAGCCAATATGGCATTCAGAGTATCAATTTCAAGAACTCCCTTCCTCTGAGGCGTCCCACTATTCACGGAATTCCTCTCAGAAGTGTACATAAATTGGTTATTTGCAACCATGTCAAAAAGTTCTTGAGCCTCTTCAGGCGTTTTCTTTAGGTGAATGGATCCACCTGCGGAATAGTCTAATGACATCTTGGAAAACTCAGATAGACCATAATAGAATATATCTAATATGGTCCATTCTGAAAACATGTCAGAAGGACATTTTTTGGTCATCTGCTTGTATCTTTCCCAAGCTTCATAGAGGGATTCACCATCTTTTTGCTTGAAGGTCTGGACATCCACTCTAAGCTTGCTCAGCTTTTGAGGAGGAAAGAATTTATCCAAAAAGGCCGTGACCAGCTTATCCCAGGAGTCCAGGCAAGATTGTGAGTCCAACCATGTTCTAGCTTTGTCTCTTACAGCAAAAGGGAAAAGTATGAGTCTGTAGACTTCAGGATCTACTCCATTCATCTTAGCAGTCTCACAAATCTGCAAGAACTCAGTTAAAAACTGGTAAGGATCTTCAGATGGAAGTCCATGAAACTTGCAGTTCTGTTGCATTAAAGCAACTAATTGAGGTTTCAGCTCAAAATTGTTTGCTCCAATGGCCGGAATGGAGATGCTTCTTCCATCAAATTTGGAAGTTGGTTTAGTGAAATCACCAAGCATCCTCCTTGCATTATTGTTGTTAGGTTCGGCTGCCATCTCCTTCTCTTGTTCAAAAATTTCAGAAAGGTTGCCTCTGGATTGTTGTAATTTAGCTTCTCTTAGTTTCCTCTTCAGAGTCCTTTCAGGTTCTGGATCAGCTTCAGCAAGAGTGTCTTTTTCCTTGTTCCTGCTCATATAGGGAAGAAGAGAACAAGAAAAGAAAGAGGAATCCTCTATGTCACAGTAAAGAGATTCCTTTATGTTAGTAGAAGAAGAAGGGAAGAGGAGTGAAGAAGAATAGGTAAGGATAGAGGTAGTGATTTAAGATGAAGAGAGGTGAAGAGAAGTGTTAGTAGATAAATAAATAAATGGAAGAAGGGGAGAGGGAAGAAATTTCGAAAATAAATTTGAAAAGAAGTTAAATGATTTTCGAAAATAAAAGGTAAGGTAGAATTAAAATTAAAATAATTAATTAATTAAAAAGAATTTTTGAAAAAGGGATGAGATATTTTCGAAAATTAAAGAGGGAAAAGTAGTTAGGTGGTTTTGAAAAAGATAGGAAACAAACAAAAAGTCAAATAGTTAGTTGAAAAAGATATTAAAATCAAATTTGAAAAGATAAGAAGATAAAAAGTTAGATAAGACATTTTGAAATCAAATTTTTGAAAAAGATAAAATTTTGAAAAAGATATGATAAAAAGATAAGATAAAAAGATATGATTTTTAAGAAAAAGATATTTTGAAAAAGATTTAATTTTAAAATTAAAATTAATTACTTGACTAACAAGAAACTAAAAGATAAGATTCTAGAATTTAAAGATTGGACCTTTCTTAACAAGAAAGTAGCAACTTCAAATTTTTGAATCAATCACATTAATTGTTAGTGTATTTTCGAAAATTATGAAACAAAGTTAAGAAAAAGAGATTTTGAAAAATAATTTTCAAAATTTTCGAAAAATAGAAAAAAAAATGAAAAAGATATGATTTTTGAAAAAAGTTTTGAAAAGATAAGATTTTTAAAATTGAAAAGTTGACTTGACTTGTGAGAAACAATTAATTTTAAAAATTTTTGACCAAGTCAATCCAAAATTTCAAAAATTTGGAGAGAAAAAAAACGAAAAGATAATTTTTTTTATTTTTAATGATGAGAGAGAAAAACACAAATATGACACAAAACATAAAAATTTTGGATCAAAACACAAGATGCATGCAAGAACGCTATGAATGTCAAGATGAGCACCAAGAACACTTTGAAGATCATGATGAACATCAAGAACATATTTTTGAAAAAATTTTATGCAAAGAAGACATGCAAGACACCAAACTTAGAAATCTTTAATGCATGGACTCTAACAAACGAAAAATGCATATGAAAAACTACAAACAACACAAAACAAGAAAACATCAAGATCAAACAAGAAGACTTGTCAAGAACAACTTGAAGATCATGAAGAACACTATCAATGCATGGAATTTTCGAAAATAATGCATAAATTTTAAAAACATGCAATTGACACCAAGCTTAAAAATTGACTCAAGACTCAAACAAGAAACACAAAATATTTTTGGTTTTTATGATTTTATGATTTTTTATATTTTTATTATTTTTTTTCGAAAATGTTCTTTTGGAAAAACAAAAAATAAAGAAAAAATTTTTGAAAGATTTTTGAAAACCTTTTTTTTAAAGAAAATAAAAGAAGATTACCTAATCTGAGCAACAAGATGAACCGTTAGTTGTCCAAACTCGAACAATCCCCGGCCATGGCGCCAAAAACTTGGTGGACGAAATTGTGATCATCAATATTGTACTCTTTGTTTTTGTATGGAATTTATTTCATGATAATGGCTCTTTGCTATGTGTGGACACAACTCCGTTCAACTAACCAGCAAGTGTACTGGGTCGTCCAAGTAATAAACCTTACGTGAGTAAGGGTCGATTCCACAGAGATTGTTGGTATGAAGCAAGCTATGGTCATCTTGTAAATCTCAGTCAGGCAGATTTAAATAAATTATGGAATTTGGAAAATCAAATAATAGTAAATAAACATAAAATAAAGATAAAGTTACTCATGTATTTCCATGGTGGGAATTTCAGATAGGTGTATGGAGATGTTGTGCTCCTCCTGAATCTCTGCTTTCCTACTGCTTCATCCAATCCTTCTTACTCCTTTCCATGGCAAGCAGTATGTAACGCATCACCGTTGTCAATGGCTACATCCCATCCTCTCAGTGAAAAAGGTCCAAATGCTCTGTCACAGCACGGCTAATCATCTGTCGGTTCTCATTCAGGTTGGAATAGAATCCCTTGATTCTTTTGCGTCTGTCACTAACGCCCAGCCTTCAGGAGTTTGAAGCTCGTCACAGTCATTCAATCCCAGAATCCTACTCGGAATACCATAGACAAGGTTTAGACTTTCTGGATTCTCATGAATGCCGCCATCAATTCTAGCTTATACCACGAAGATTTTGATTAAGGAATCCAAGAGATATGCGCCCGGTCTAAGGTAGAACGGAAGTGATTGTCAATCACGCGCGTTCATAGGTGAGAATGATGATGAGTGTCACGGGTCATCACATTCATCAAATTGAAGTGCAATGAATATCTTAGAATAGGAATAAATCGAATTGGATAGAAAATAATAGTAATTGCATTGAAACTTGAGGTACAGCAGAGCTCCACACCCTTAATCTATGGTGTGTAGAAACTCCACCGTTGAAAATACATAAGTGAAAGGTTTAGGCATGGCCGAATGGCCAGCCCCCACCCCCCCCCCCCAAAAAAACGTGATCAATAGTCTCCTCAGATGAATAATAAAATAAAACTGAGACCAAAAGATGTCTAATACAATAGTAAATTATCCTATTTATACTAGACTAGCTACTAGGGTTTACAGGAGTAAATAATTGATGCATAAATCCACTTCCGGGGCCCACTTGGTGTGTGTTTGGGTTGAGCTTGATCTATCCACGAGCTGAGGCTTCTTTTTGAGTTGAACGCCAAGTTGTAACGTGTTTTGGGCGTTCAACTCCGGGTCTTGACGTGTTTCTGGCGTTTTACTCCAGACAGCAACATGGAACTGGCTTTGAGCGCCAGTTTACGTCATCAATTCCCGAATAAAGTATAAACTATTATATATTGCTGGAAAGCTCTAGATGTCTACTTTCCAACGCCGTTGAGAGCACACCATTTGGAGTTCTTTAGCTCCAGAAAATCCATTTCGAGTGCAGGGAGGTCAGATTCCAACAGCATCAGCAGTCCATTGTCAGCCTCCTATCAGAGTTTTGCTCAAGTCCCTCAATTTCAGCCAGAAATTACCTGAAATCACAGAAAAATACACAAACTCATAGTAAAGTCCAGAAATGTGAATTTAACATAAAAACTAATGAAAACATCCCTAAAAGTAGCTTGAACTTACTAAAAACTACCTAAAAACAATGCCAAAAAGCGTATAAATTATCCGCTCATCACTCATCTACATAATTTCACCCAAAATTATCAAATTTCACACTTCAACTCCTCAAACCTTATTATTCAATAACCAACCCAATCATTCATATATTCATTATCTGAAATTCATCCAATCACTTGTGTCATCATACAATGCACACATCAACTTACCTTCCTTACCTCTTTCCGGCCTCTGGCCCAAAATTCATGGCCTCCGGCCCAATTTCACAATTTAAATGCATAAACCACAAATCAATACTCATTACCCAAAACATCAAATTTTCAATACACCAAGCATATAAGGCCACACAATTCTCTACCCAATCATTAATTCACATTACATACCAACTATGCATATTAGCACCAACCCTTTACACAATCCAAACTTAATCCTAGGGACATCTAGCCTAAGAATTCTGATCACACCACACGGTACTTAAATGAAACTTAAACCGTACCTCTTGTAGCCAAACCAATTGAGCCTCTTCTTTGGAAGTCTCCACCAACCTTAGCCTCAAGCCTCACCAAAGTTCCTCAAGCAACACCAATCTCCCAATTGTGCACCAAAATCATCAAATACACTAACATAACCAATATCACATACATACATCAACCTAGGGCTCATAAAAGTGACAAATCACAAGGGTTTGAGCACTTCTTACCTCAGCCCATATGAAGTAGGGATAGAACTCACTTAGAATCCATGTTGTAGTATCTCTAAACACCCAAAATCACAAGATTTCAACACTAACTTTCCAAAAACATGTAATAGTGGGAAATTTCGAAATCGGGGCAGAGATAAATAGAATACTCATCACAAAACTTAGATAGAATTGTAGAGGATGAGAAGAGCGACGCGTGGCCGCAAACGGCTCGTCAATCGGAGCTCCGTAGCTTAAGTTATGGTGGTTTGAAGATCAAAGAGAGTTAGGTTTTCTCTCTTCTCTTCTCTCTTCTCAATTCAGCGCGCAACACTCATTCTTTAGAGCAAAATGAGCTGAAATGCTCATAACTAATGTTTATATATGTTGGGTCTTGGGCCCACTTAGGCTCAGTTCACTTATTTTTGTCCATTGGCCCAATTTTGGGCCAAAACCTTTAAGATTAGCGCTCTAAATCGCACTTTAAATATTTCTACCTCCCCTAATAATAATTCCTCATTTCTTAATCTTATTTACTCATAATCAATATTCTCAGCTGCAGTACCAGACAGATCTCAACCGATACTGCCAGTCAAAATTCCACTGCGCGCTTTTATGCAGAAAACTATGTTTTCCGACTCGGAAAAATTCACTGAATCCAAATATCATATTTAAATAATCAAATTCCAATTTCCAAATCTTCCAACCATATTCGCTCCTATTTAACTTATTATTTAATAAATTTTAGTTAGATTGGGTATTACAGCACCTAACTTAGGATTTCCCAAGTTAGGCGCCAGATGAAGAGAAAACCCTCCCATACGTGCTACCTTGGTGGCGCCTAACTTGGGATTTTCCAAGTTAGGCACCAAGATCACAGAAAATCACTCCAAATCACGCTGCCATAGTGGCACCTAACTTGGGATTTCCCAAGTTAGGCGCCAATCATCAAGTTAGCAATGGTCCTCACACCTAGTTGAGCTATGCAACGAGATTTTATTTGATTTTTATTAAAAGTTTTATTTTATTTACAAATAGGAAAAGATATTATTTAGTTTTAGAAAATATATTTTACATTAATTAGGATTAGATATAAAAGGAGAAGAGACCTTGACCTAGGCGAATCTCCTAATTTTCATTCCACACTTTCATACTTTTTTCTACTAGGGTTTATTTTCTCCATGAGGAACTAAGCCTCCATTGTTAAGGTTAGGAGCTCTATTTACTTTAATGGATTAATAATTATTTGTTCTTCTGCTCTTGATTAATGTTTTTATTATTGTTTAAGAATTGATTTTGTTCTTCATCCTAAGAATTAGTGATTATTGGAAAATAACTCTAATTCAACTTAAATTCTATTTGAATCTTCGAAAAATTATATCATTAGAATTACATCTTGAAATCAATTTCTCACAACTCTTTATTTATTTGGATTTAACGCGATACGTGATATATAATAATTGTCTTATTTTTGGGTATCTAGGATATATGTGGCTCATAAACTAGTTTTGAACTTAACCCTCTAATCGAAATCAAGTGACCAAAGAATTGGCGGTTGATGAAGGTTAGAGGAGACTAAAAAGGTCTAAGGAATTAGGGTTTAGTCACATATAGTTTGCCATGAACATAATCTTTGCATGATCAAGGTAGTTAACATTGAATATTAATCCAGAAATTTAAATATCTCAGACACCTTAACTATTTTTATCATATTATTTTCTTAACCAATTTTAGTTTGATCTTATTAAATTTTCTGTTTTTATGTTATTTGCTATTGAAACCCTAAATTTTGATTTTCTCACTAGAATAATCAGTTGACTATTGTTGCTTGATCTATTGATCCTCGTGAGATCGACCCTCACTCACCTGAGGTATTACTTGGTACAACCTGGTGCACTTGCCAGTTAGTTTGTGGGTTATAAATTTCGCACCAAGTTTTTGGCGCGTTGCTGGATATTAATTGTGATTAACAACTACCAGTTGCTAGATTAGACTTTTTATTTGTTTAGTTTTCTTATTTTTGTGTTTTACATTATATTTTTTTCTTTTTCGAAATTTTTTTATATATAAAAAACGAAATTTTAAAACAAATTAATATCCCTTTTTATTCTTTTTTCTTAGCTTTTCTATTTACTACATGGTGCGTTTAATTCTGTTTGGTATTTTGTGCTAAGGAAAATAATGGAGAGAGATCATATGGGTTACTACTCACACCCAAGGAGTGATTCATATTATTGTGGATGGAGAAATTACACGAATTTTGGTTGGGAAAGTCAAGACCAAAGAAACTTTAGTGCTCCATGTTCCATCTATCAAGAACCACCCTCCTTTTTTTATTCATATCAAGAGCCACCATCTCCTTATTCATACGAAGATAATCTTCTTTTTACTCATATCAAGAGCCACAATCTCTTTATTCATATAAAGAACCATCAGCTCTTGAGCTTCATGTGAAAGAATGCATACATGATATGAGGATGAGTGTCAAAAATATAGAGAAACATGCGGAGTTGATTATCAAGCACCTGGACAAGATACAAGAAAATTCATTCCCAAGAGATACAGTGCAAGATCCTATGGAAGAAAGTGAGGAAATCAATCAAAAGAGTTTATACTCCAGTGAATTAGAGAACTCTTCATGCTCACACATAGAAGAAAAGGAGGATGCACAAACAAAGGAGGAAGCCATGTACACTCCATGCTTGCACATTCCAATAACTTAAGAGAAAGCCATACAAGTCCCTTCAATTCTATGCATGCAAGCTGGTGCACGAAATTATGATCAATACTTTTCACAACTCAAATAATCCCCAGTAATGAATCCAAAAACTTGGTGTTCAATACCATGGCATAAACACAACTTCGCACAACTAACCAGCAAGTGCACTGGGTCGTCCAAGTAATAAACCTTACGCGAGTAAGGGTTGATCCCACGGAGATTGTTGGTATGAAGCAAGCTATGGTCACCTTGTAAATCTCAGTCAGGCAGACTCAAATGGTTGTGGATGATATATGAATAAAACATAAAGATAAAGATAGAGATACTTATGCAATTCATTGGTGAGAACTTCAGATAAGCGTATGAAGATGCTTTGTCCCTTCCGTCTCTCTGTTTTCCTACTGTCTTCATCCAATCCTTCTTACTCCTTTCCATGGCAAGCTGTATGTTGGGCATCACCGTTGTCAATGGCTACAGTCCCGTCCTCTAAGTGAAAATGTTCAACGCACCCTGTCACGGCACGATTATTCAGCTGTCGGTTCTTGATCATGTCGGAATAGAATCCAGTGATTCTTTTGCGTCTGTCACTAACGCCCCACAATCGCGAGTTTGAAGCTCGTCACAGTCATTCAATCATTGAATCCTACTCAGAATACCACAGACAAGGTTTAGACCTTCCGGATTCTCTTGAATGTCGCCATCAATTCTAGCTTATACCACGAAGATTCCGGTTAAAGAATCCAAGAGATAAACATTCAAGCCTTGTTTGCTTGTAGAACGGGAGTGGTTGTCAGGCACGCGTTCATAAGTGAGAATGATGATGAGCGTCACATAATCATCACATTCATCAAGTTCTTGAGTGCGAATGAATATCTTGGAATAAGAACAAGCTGAATTGAATAGAAGAACAATAGTAATTGCATTAATACTCGAGGTACAGCAGAGCTCCACACCTTAATCTATGGTGTGTAGAAACTCCACCGTTGAAAATACATAAGAACAAGGTCCAGGCATGGCCGAGAGGCCAGCCCCCAAATGATCTAAGAACTAGGCGTCCAAAGATGATCTAGAGATCTGAAGTGATCAAAAGATGAAAATACAATAGCAAAAGGTCTTATTTATAAAGAACTAGTAGCCTAGGGTTTACAGAAATGAGTAAATGACAGAAAAATCCACTTCCGGACCCACTTGGTGTGTGCTTGGGCTGAGCATTGAAGCATTTTCGTGTAGAGACTCTTCTTAGAGTTAAACGCCAGCTTTTGTGCCAGTTTGGGCGTTTAACTCCCATTCTTGTGCCAGTTCCGGCGTTTAACGCCGGGCAGTTTTGAGCTGATTTGGAACGCCGGTTTGGGCCATCAAATCTCGGGCAAAGTATAAAATATTATACATTGCTGGAAAGCCCAGGATGTCTACTTTCTAACGCCGTTGAGAGCGCGCCAATTGGGCTTCTGTAGCTCCAGAAAATCCACTTCGAGTGCAGGGAGGTCAGAATCCAACAGCATCTGCAGTCCTTTTAGTCTCTGAATCAGATTTTTGCTCAGATCCCTCAATTTCAGCCAGAAAATACCTGAAATCACAGAAAAACACACAAACTCATAGTAAAGTGAAGAAAAGTGAATTTTAACTAAAAACTAATAAAAAATATACTAAAAACTAACTAAATCCTACTAGAAACATACTAAAAACAATGCCAAAAAGCGTACAAATTATCCGCTCATCACAACACCAAACTTAAATTGTTGCTTGTCCCCAAGCAACTGAAAATCAAATAAGATAAAAAGAAGAGAATATGCAATAAATTCCAAAAACATCTATGAAGATCAGTATTAATTAGATGAGCGGGGCTTTTAGCTTTTTGCCTCTGAACAGTTTTGGCATCTCACTCTATCCTTTGAAATTCAGAATGATTGGCTTCTATAGGAACTCAGAATCCAGATAGTGTTATTGATTCTCCTAGTTAAGTATGATAATTCTTGAACACAGCTACTTTATGAGTCTTGGCCGTGGCCCAAAGCATTCTGTCTTCCAGTATTACCACCGGATACATACATGCCACAGACACATAATTGGGTGAACCTTTTCAGATTGTGACTCAGCTTTGCTAGAGTCCCTAATTAGAGGTGTCCAGGGTTCTTAAGCACACTCTTTTTGCCTTGGATCACAACTTTATTTCTTTCTTTTTCTTTCTTTTTCTCTTTCTCCCTTTTTTCGTTTTTTTTTTTCAATTTTTTTTCGCTTCTTTTTTTTTGTATTCACTGCTTTTTCTTGCTTCAAGAATCATTTTTATGATTTTTCAGATCCTCAGTAACATGTCTCCTTTTTCATCATTCTTTCAAGAGCCAACCAATCATGAACAACAAATTCAAAAGACATATGCACTGTTTAAGCATACATTCAGAAAACAAAAGTGTTGCCACCATATCAAAATAATTAATCTGTTATAAAATCTAAAATTCATGCAATTCTTCTCTTTTTCAATTAAGAACATTTTTCATTTAAGAAAGGTGATGGATTCATAGGACATTCATAACTTTAAGGCATAGACACTAAGACACTAATGATCATGAGACACAAACATAGATAAACATAAGCATAATTTTCGAAAAACAGGAAAATAAAGAACAAGGAAATTAAAGAACGGGTCCACCTTAGTGATGGCGGCTTGTTCTTCCTCTTGAAGATCTTATGGAGTGCTTGAGCTCCTCAATGTCTCTTCCTTGCCTTTGTTGCTCCTCTCTCATGATTCTTTGATCTTCTCTAATTTCATGGAGGAGGATGGAATGTTCTTGGTGCTCCACCCTTAGTTGTCCCATGTTGGAACTCAATTCTCCTATGGAGGTGTTGATTTGATCCCAATAGTTTTGTGGAGGAAAGTGCATCCCTTGAGGTATCTCAGGGATTTCATGATGAGTGGGATCTCTTGTTTGCTCCATCCTTTTCTTAGTGATGGGCTTGTCCTCATCAATGGGGATGTCTCCCTCTATGTCAACTCCAACTGAATAACAGAGGTGACAAATGAGATGAGGAAAGGCTAACCTTGCCAAGGTAGAGGACTTGTCTGCCACCTTATAAAGTTCTTGGGCTATAACCTCATGAACTTCTACTTATTCTCCAATCATGATGCTATGAATCATGATGGCCCAGTCTAGAGTAACTTCGGACCGGTTGCTAGTGGGAATGATTGAGCGTTGGATAAACTCCAACCATCCCCTAGCCACGGGCTTGAGGTCATGCCTTCTCAGTTGAACCGGCTTCCCTCTTGAATCTCTCTTCTATTGGGCGCCCTCTTCACAGATGTCTATGAGGACTTGGTCCAACCTTTGATCAAAGTTGACCCTTCTAGTGTAAGGGTGTTCATCTCCTTGCATCATGGGCAAGTTGAATTCCAACCTTACATTTTCCGGACTAAAATCTAAGTATTTCCCCCGAACCATTGTAAGCCAATTCTTTGGGTCCGGGTTCACACTTTGATCATGGTTCTTGGTGATCCATGCATTGGCATAGAACTCTTGAACCATTAAGATTCCGACTTGTTGAATGGGGTTGGTAAGAACTTCCCAACCTCTTTTTCGGATCTCATGTCGGATCTCCGGATATTCACTCTTTTTGAGTTTGAAAGGGACCTTGGGGATCACCTTCTTCAAGGCCACAACTTCATAGAAGTGGTCTTGATGCACCCTTGAGATGAATCTCTCCATCTCCCATGACTCGGAGGTGGAAGCTTTTGCCTTCCCTTTCCTCTTTCTAGAGGTTTCTCCGGCCTTGGATGCCATAAATGGTTATGGAAAAACAAAAAGCAATGCTTTTACCACACCAAACTTAAAAGGTTTGCTCGTCCTCGAGCAAAAGAAGAAAGAAGAGAGTAGAAGAAGAAGAAATAGAGGAGATGGAGATGGCATATGGTTCGGCCAAAGGGGGAGAAGTAGTGTTTAGGGTGTGTGAAAATGAGGGAGTGAAGATGGATTTATATAGGGGTGGAGAGAGTGGTAGGGTTCGGCTATGGGAGGGTAGGTTTGGGAGGGAAAGTGGTTTGAATTTGAATGGTAAGGTAGGTAGGGTTTTATGAAAGATGGATGTGAGTGGTGAAGAGAAAGATGGGATTTGATAGGTGAAGGGTTTTTTGGGGAAGAGGTGTTGAGGTGATTGGTGAATGGGTGAAGAAGAGAGAGAGTGGTGGGGTAGGTGGAGATCCTGTGGGGTCCACAGATCCTAAGGTGTCAAGGAAAATTCATCCCTGCACCAAGTGGCGAGCAAAATTGCTTCCTGTGCCAATTCTGGCGTTAAACGCCGGGCTGGTGCCCATTTCTGGCGTTTAACGCCAGCTTCTTGCCCTTTCCTAGCGTTTAACGCCAGTCTGGTGCCCCTTTCTGGCGTTAAACGCCCAGAATGGTGCCAGACTAGGCGTTAAACGCCCATTTGCTGCCCTTACTGGCGTTTAAACGCCAGCAAGGCCTTCCTCCAGGGTGTGCTATTTTTCTTTCTATTTTTCATTCTGTTTCTGCTTTTTCAATTGATTTTGTGACTTCCCATGATCATCAACCTATTAAAAACATAAAATAACAAAAGAAATAGATAGATATAATAAAATTAGGTTGCCTCCCAACAAGCGCTTCTTTAATGTCAGTAGCTTGACAGTGGGCTCTCATGGAGCCTCACAGATACTCAGAGCAATGTTGGAACCTCCCAACACCAAACTTAGAGTTTGAATGTGGGGGTTCAACACCAAACTTAGAGTTTGGTTGTGGCCTCCCAACACCAAACTTAGATTTTGACTGTGGGGGCTCTGTTTGACTCTGTTTTGAGAGAAGCTCTTCATGCTTGCTCTCCATGGTGATAGAGGGATATCCTTGAGCCTTAAACACAAAGGATTCTTCATTCACTTGAATGATCAATTCACCTCTGTCCACATCAATCACAGTCTTTGCTGTGGCTAGAAAGGGCCTGCCAAGGATGATGGATTCATCCATGCACTTCCCAGCCTCTAGGACTATGAAATCAGCAGGGATGAAATGGTCTTCAACTTTTAACAGAACATCCTCTACAAGTCCATAAGCTTGTTTCTTTGAATTGTCTGCCATCTCTAGTGAGATTCTTGCAACTTATACCTCAAAGATCCCTAGCTTCTCCATTACAGAGAGAGGCATGAGGTTTACACTTGACCCTAAGTCACACAGAGCCTTCTTAAAGGTCATGGTGCCTATGGTACAAGGTATTGAAAACTTCCCAGGATCTTGTCTCTTTTGAGGTAATTTCTGCCTAGACAAGTCATCCAGTTCTTTGGTGAGCAAAGGAGGTTCGTTCTCCCAAGTCTCATTACCAAATAACTTGTCATTTAGCTTCATGATTGCTCCAAGGTATTTAGAAACTTGCTCTTCAGTGACATATTCATCCTCTTCAGAGGAAGAATACTCATCAGAGCTCATGAATGGCAGAAGTAAGTCCAATGGAATCTCTATGGTCTTAATGTGAGCCTCAGATTCCCATGGTTCCTCATTAGGGAACTCATTGGAGGCCAGTGGACGTCCATTAAGGTCTTCCTCAGTGGCATTCACTGCCTCTTCCTTCTCTCCAAATTTGGCCATGTTGATGGCCTTGCACTCTCCTTTTGGATTTTCTTCTGTATTGCTTGGAAGAGTACTAGGAGGGAGTTCAGTAATTTTCTTGCTCAGCTGACCCACTTGTGCCTCCAAATTCCTAATGGAGGACCTTGTTTCAGTCATGAAACTTTGAGTGGTTTTGATTAGATCAGAGACCATGGTTGCTAAGTCAGAGTGGTTCTGCTTAGAATTCTCTGTCTGTTGCTGAGAAGATGATGGAAAAGGCTTGCCATTGCTAAACCTGCTTCTTCCACCATTATTATTGTTGAAACCTTGTTGAGGTCTCTGTTGATCCTTCCATGAGAGATTTGGATGATTTCTCCATGAATAATTGTAGGTGTTTCCATAGGGTTCTCCCATGTAATTCACCTCTTCCATTGAAGGGTTCTCAGGATCATAAGCTTCTTCTTCAGATGAATCATCCTTAGTACTACCTGGTGCATTTTGCATTCCAGACAGACTTTGAGAAATTAAATTGACTTGCCGAGTTAATATTTTGTTCTGAGCCAGTATGGCATTCAGAGTATCAATCTCAAGAACTCCTTTCTTCTGATTTATCCCATTGTTCACAGGATTCCTTTCAGAAGTGTACATGAATTGGTTATTTGCAACCATTTCAATTAGTTCTTGAGCTTCTGTAGGCGTCTTCTTCAGATGAAGAGATCCTCCAGCAGAGCTATCCAAAGACATCTTGGATAGTTCAGACAGACCATCATAGAAAATACCTATGATGCTCCATTCAGAAAGCATATCAGATGGACACTTTCTGATCAATTGTTTGTATCTTTCCCAAGCTTCATAGAGGGATTCTCCTTCCTTCTGTCTGAAGGTTTGGACTTCCACTCTAAGCTTACTCAATTTTTGAGGTGGAAAGAACTTTGCCAAGAAGGCATTGACTAGCTTTTCCCAAGAGTTCAGGCTTTCTTTAGGTTGTGAATCCAACCATATCCTAGCTCTGTCTCTTACAGCAAAAGGGAATAGCATAAGTCTGTAGACCTCAGGGTCAACCCCATTAGTCTTGACAGTGTCACAGATTCGCAAGAACTCAGCTAAAAACTGATGAGGATCTTCCAATGGAAGTCCATGGAACTTGCAATTCTGTTGCATTAGAGAAACTAATTGAGGCTTAAGCTCAAAGTTGTTTGCTCCAATGGCAGGGATAGAGATGATTCTCCCATAGAAGTCGGGAGTAGGTGCAGTAAAGTCACCCAGCACCTTCCTTGCATTGTTGGCATTGTTGTTGTTTTCGGCTGCCATGTGTTCTTCTTCTTTGAAGATTTCTGTTAGGTCCTCTACAGAGAGTTGTGCCTTAGCTTCTCTTAGCTTTCGCTTCAAGGTCCTTTCAGGTTCAGGGTCAGCCTCAACAAGAATGCTTTTGTCTTTGCTCCTGCTCATATGAAAGAGAAGAGAACAAGAAAATATGGAATCCTCTATGTCACAGTATAGAGATTCCTTGAGGTGTCAGAGGAAAAGAAAAATAGAAGGAAGAAGTAGAAGAATTCGAACTTATCAAGAGAGATGGAGTTCGAATTGTTCATTGAGGAATAGTGTTAGTCCATAAATAGAAGGATGTGAGAAGAGGGGAAGAAATTTTCGAAAATTAAGTAAAAGATTTTAAAAACATTTTAAAAAATACTAATTGATTTTCGAAAACTAAGAGAAAAAAAAATCAAGTGATTTTTGAAAAAAATTTTGAAATCAGAAATCAAAAAGATATGATTGAAAACTATTTTGAAAAAGATGTGATTAAAAAGATGTGATTTAAAAGTTATGGTTTTAAAAAGATGTGATTGAGATGATATGATTTGAAAAACAATTTAAAAAGATTTGATTTTAAAAAAAATTAATGTCTTGGCTAACAAGAAAAGATATGATTCAGACTTTAAACCTTTCTCAACAGAAAAGGCAACTTACTTGAAATGCTGAATCAAATCATTAATTGTTAGCAAGTATTTTTGAAAGAAAGAAATTGATTTTGAAAACATATGATTGAAAAGATATGATTTGAGAAAGATTTGATTTTGAAAAATTTTGAAAACTTGAAAAAATTTTGTATTAAAAACAAAATCTTTCCTCTTGTGCCATCCTGGCGTTAAACGCCCAGAATGGTGCACATTCTGGCATTTAACGCCCAAAGCACTACCCTTTTGGGAGTTAAACGCCCAGCCAGGCACCCTGGCTGGCGTTTAAATGCCAGTTTGCCTTCCTCACTGGGCATTTTGAACGCCCAGCTTTTTCTGTATGATTCCTCTGCTGTATGTTCTGAATCTTCAATTCCTTGTATTATTGACTTGAAAAGACACAAATTAAAATTTTTTTTGGATTTTTAATAATGAGGAATAATCAAAATGCAACTAAAATCAAATAACAATGCATGCAAGACACCAAACTTAGCAGTTTGTATACTACTGACACTAACAAAATGAGAATGCATATAACAAAACACTCAAGTCAAGAGAATTCAAAGATCAAAGCAAGGAAATCATCAAGAACATCTTGAAGATCTCTTAAGACACATGAATGAATGCAAGAAGAACAGAAACATGCAATTGACACCAAACTTAACATGAGACATTAGACTCAATAAGAAACATAAAATATTTTTGGTTTTTATGATTTTGAAATTTTTTTGGATTTTTCAAAAATTAAGTGGGAAAGAAAATAAAGATATCAAAATTCTTAATGAGAATTCCAAGAATCATGCAATATTAGTCTAAAGCTTCAGTCTAAAGAAATTAGACATGGCTAGCCAAGCTTCAGCAGGACATTACATTCAAGAGCTAAATTGATGAGAATCAATCAGCTTTGGTGATGATAAGAACATCACCTTGAAACACTAGAATTCATTCTTAAGAACTCTGAAGATAAATACCTAATCTAAGCAACAAGATGAACCGTCAGTTGTCCAAACTCGAAATAATCCCCGGCAACGGCGCCAAAAACTTGGTGCACGAAATTGTGATCAATACTTTTCACAACTCAAATAATCCCCGGTAATGAATCCAAAAACTTGGTGTTCAATACCATGGCATAAACACAACTTCGCACAACTAACCAGCAAGTGCACTGGGTCATCCAAGTAATAAACCTTACGCGAGTAAGGGTCGATCCCACGGAGATTGTTGGTATGAAGCAAGCTATGGTCACCTTGTAAATCTCAGTCAGGCAGACTCAAATGGTTGTGGATGATATCTGAATAAAACATAAAGATAAAGATAGAGATACTTATGCAATTCATTGGTGAGAACTTCAGATAAGCGTATGAAGATGCTTTGTCCCTTCCGTCTCTCTGCTTTCTGGTGCACAAAATTGCAATCACACTTTTGCGATTCCGCACAACTAACCAGCAAGTGCACTGGGTCGTCCAAGTAATACCTTACGTGAGTAAGGGTCGATCCCACGGAGATTGTCAGCTTGAAGCAAGCTATGGTTATCTTGTAAATCTTAGTCAGGATATCGAAAATTATCAGGATTGATTGTGAAAAGCAAAAGAACATGAAATAAGTACTTGTTTTGCAGTAATGGAGAATAGGTTGAGGCTTTGGAGATGCTCGGCCTTCTGAATCTCTGCTTTCCAACTGTCTTCTTCCTTAAACACACAAGGCTCCTTCCATGGCAAGCTGTATGTAGGGTTTCACCGTTGTCAATGGCTACCTCCCATCCTCTCAGTGGAAATGTTCAACGCACCCTGTCACGGCACGGCTATCCAGCTGTCGGTTCTCGATCATGTCGGAATAGAATCCAGTGATTCTTTTGCGTCTGTCACTAACGCCCCACAATCGCGAGTTTGAAGCTCGTCACAGTCATTCAATCATTGAATCCTACTCAGAATACCACAGACAAGGTTTAGACCTTCCGGATTCTCTTGAATGCCGCCATCAATTCTAGCTTATACCACGAAGATTCTGATTAAGGAATCCAAGAGATATCTACTCAATCTAAGGTAGAACGGAGGTGGTTGTCAGGCACGCGTTCATAGTTGAGAGTATGATGAGTGTCACGGGTCATCACATTCATCCGGGTTAAGAACAAGTGATATCTTAGAACGGAAGCAAGCATGATTGAATAAGAAACAGTAGTAATTGCATTAATCCATCAAGACACAACAGAGCTCTGATGAGCGGATAATTTGTACGCTTTTTGGCATTGTTTTTAGTATGTTTTTGGTATGATCTAGTTAGTTTTTAGTATATTTTTATTAGTTTTTAGTTAAAATTCACTTTTCTGGACTTTACTATGAGTTTGTGTATTTTTCTGTGATTTCAGGTATTTTCTGGCTGAAATTGAGGGACCTGAGCAAAAATCTGATTCAGAGACCAAAAAGGACTGCAGATGCTGTTGGATTCTGACCTCCCTGCACTCGAAGTGGATTTTCTGGAGCTACAGAAGCCCAATTGGCGCGCTCTCAACGGCGTTGGAAAGTAGACATCCTGGGCTTTCCAGCAATATATGATAGTCCATACTTTGCCCAAGATTTGATGGCCCAAACCGGCGTTCAAAGTCACTTCAAGAAATTCCAGCGTTAAACGCCGGAACTGGCACCTAAATGGGAGTTAAACGCCCAAACTGGCATAAAAGCTGGCGTTTAACTCCAAGAAGAGTCTCTACACGAAAAATGCTTCATTGCTCAGCCCAAGCACACACCAAGTGGGCCCGGAAGTGGATTTTTATGTCATTTACTCATCTTTGTACACCTTAGGCTACTAGTTTTCTATAAGTAGGACCTTTTACTATTGTATTTGACATCTTGGTAGCTATCTTCTAATTTTATGCTATCTTAGATCATTTGGGAGGCTGGCCATTCGGCCATGCCTAGACCTTGTTCTTATGTATTTTCAACGGTGGAGTTTCTACACACCATAGATTAAGGTGTGGAGCTCTGCTGTACCTCGAGTATTAATGCAATTACTATTGTTCTTCTATTCAATTCCGCTTGTTCTTTGTCCAAGATATCACTTGTTCTTCAACTTGATGAATGTGATGATCCGTGACACTCATCATCATTCTCACTCATGAACAAAGTGACTGACAACCACTCTTGTTCTACAAGCATCCGAGGCCCTAGTGAATATCTCTTGGATTCCTGATTGCACGATGCATGGTTGATCACCTGACAACCGAGTGCTCGCCTGACAAACGAGCCAGCCATTCCGTGAGATCAGAGTCTTCGTGGTATAGGCGAGAACTGATGGCAGCATTCAAGAGAATCCGGAAGGTCTAACCTTGTCTGTGGTATTCTGAGTAGGATTCAATGACTGAATGACTGTGACGTGCTTCAAACTCCTGAGGGCGGGGCATTAGTGACAGACGCAAAAGAATCACTGGATTCTATTCCGGCCTGATTGAGAACCGACAGATGAATTCCGCTATGACTGTGACAGGGCATATGCAATCGCTTTCAATGAGAGGATGGGAGGTAGCCACTGACAACGGTGAAACCCTACACGAGCTTGCCATGGAAAGGAGTAAGAAGGATTGGATGAAGGCAGTAGGAAAGCAGAGAGACGGAAGGGAAGGCATCTTCATGCGCTTATCTGAAGTCCTACCAATGAATTACATAAGTATCCCTATCTTTATCTTTTATGTTATATGCGTTCATCACCATTATACATTTGAGTTTGCCTGACTAAGATTTACAAGATGACCATAGCTTGCTTCAATACTAACAATCTCCGTGGGATCGACCCTTACTCACGTAAGGTATTACTTGGACGACCCAGTGCACTTGCTGGTTAGTTGTGCGAAGTTGTGTAATGCCATGGGATTGAACTACCAAGTTTTTGGAGTTCATGACCGGGGATTATGAGAGTTGTGAAAAGTATTGTTCACAATTTTGCACACCAAGTTTTTGGCGCCGTTGCCGGGAATTGTTCAAGTCTTGAGCAAGCTTTTGGTAACAATGCCTGAGATTGTTTGTGTATGGACAACTGACGGTTCATCTTGTTGCTTAGATTAGGTATTTTTCTTCAGAGTTCTTAAGAATGAATTCTAGTGTTTCAAGGTGATGTTCTTATCATCACCAAAGCTGATTGATTCTCATCAATTTAGCTCTTGAATGCAATGTCCTGCTGAAGCTTGGCCGGCCATGTCTAATTTCTTTAGACTAAAGCTTTAGACTAGCATTGCATGATTCCTGGAATTCTCATTAAGAATTTTGATACCTTTATTTTCCTTTTCACTTAATTTTCGAAAAAAAAAACACAAAAAAAATTACAAAATCATAAAATCCAAAAATATGTCTTGTTTGAGTCTAGAGTCTCATCTTAAGTTTGGTGTCAATTGCATGTTTCTGTTCTTCTTGCATTTTTCGAATTTATGCATGTGTCTTAATTAATCTTCAAGTTGTTCTTGATGATTTCCTTGTTTTGATCTTTGAATTCTATTGACTTGAGTGTTTTGTTGTTTCTCATATGCATTCTCATTTTGTTAGTGTCAGTAGTATACAAACTGCTAAGTTTGGTGTCTTGCATGCATTGTTATTTGATTTTACTTGCATTTTGATTGTTCCTCATTATAAAAAATCCAAAAATATCTTTAATTTGTGTCTTTTCAAGTCAATAATACAGAGAATTGAAGATTCAGAACATACTGCAGAGGAATCACACAGAAAAAGCTGGGCATTCAAAAATGCCCAGTGAAGAAGGACAGACTGGCATTTAAACGCCAGCCAGGGTACCTGGTTGGGCGTTTAACGCCCAAAGAGGTAGCATTTTGGGCGTTAAACGCCAGAATGTATACCATTCTGGGCGTTTAACGCCAAGATGGTGCTAGGGGGAGATTTTGTTTTCAAAATCAATTTTTTTTCAAGTTTTCAAAGTTTTTCAAAATCAAATCTTTTTCAAATCATATCTTTTCAATCAAATGTTTTCAAAATCAATTTCTTTCCTTTTTCAAAGATACTTACTAACAATTAATGATTTGATTGAACATCTCAAATTTGTTGCCTCTTCTGTTGAGAGAGGTTTTAAATGTTTAAATCATATCTTTTCTTGTTAGGCAAGTCATTATTTTTTTTTAAAACAAATTTTCTTTTTAAAATTGTTTTCAAATCATATCTTTTAAAATTGTTTTCAAATCATATCTTCTCAATCACATCTTTTTAATCACATCTTTTTCAAATTAAGTTTTCAATCAAATCCTTTTAACTTCTAATTTCAAATCTTTTTCAAAAATCACTTGATCTCTTTTCCACTTTCAATTTTCGAAAATTATCAATCAATTTTTAAAATGTTTTTAACATCTTTCTAATTAATTTTCGAAAATCTTCTTCCTCTCCTCCCACATCCTTCTATTTATGGAGTACTACTCCTTCTTAATGCACAATTCGAACTCTATCTAATCAAGTTCGAATTCTTCTACCTCCTTCTTCTACTTTTCTTTTCCTCTGACACTTCAAGGAATCTCTATACTGTGACATAGAGGATTCCACATTTTCTTTTTCTCTTCTCTTTCATATGAACAGGAGCAGAGACAAAGGCATTCTTGTTGAAGCTGACCCTGAACCTGAAAGGACCTTGAAGCGAAAACTAAGAGAAGCCAAGGCACAACTCTCTTTAGAGGACCTGACCGAATTCTTCAAGGAAGAAGAACCCATGGCAGCCGAAAACAACAACAATGCCAACAATGCAAGGAAGGTGCTGGGTGACTTCACTGCACCTACTCCTGATTTCTATGGGAGAAGCATCTCTATCCCTGCCATTGGAGCAAACAACTTTGAGCTTAAGCCTCAATTAGTTTCTCTAATGCAACAGAATTGCAAGTTCCATGGACTTCCATTGGAAGATCCTCATCAGTTTTTAGCTGAGTTCTTGCAAATCTGTGACACAGTCAAGACTAATGGGGTTGACCCTGAGGTCTACAGACTGATGCTATTCCCTTTTGCTGTAAGAGACAAAGCTAGAATATGGTTGGACTCACAACCTAAAGAAAGCCTGGACTCTTGGGAAAAGCTAGTCAATGCCTTCTTGGCAAAGTTCTTTCCACCTCAAAAATTGAGTAAGCTTAGAGTGGAAGTCCAAACCTTCAGACAGAAGGATGGAGAATCCCTCTATGAAGCTTGGGAAAGATACAAACAATTAATCAGAAAATGTCCCTCAGACATGCTTTCTGAATGGAGCATCATAGGTATTTTCTATGATGGTCTCTCTGAACTATTCAAGATGTCTTTGGATAGCTCTGCTGGAGGATCTCTTCATCTGAAGAAGACGCCTACAGAAGCTCAAGAGCTCATTGAAATGGTTGCAAATAACCAATTCATGTACACTTCTGAAAGGAATCCTGTGAACAATGGGACAAGTCAGAAGAAAGGAGTTCTTGAGATTGATGCTCTGAATGCCATACTGGCTCAGAACAAGATATTGACTCAACAAGTCAATTTGATTTCTCAAGGTCTGTCTGGAATGCAAAATGCACCAAGCAGTACTAAGGATGCTTCATCTGAAGAAGAAGCTTATAATCCTGAGAACCCTTCAATGGAAGAGGTGAATTACATGGGAGAGCCCTATGGAAACACCTATAATCCTTCATGGAGAAATCACCCAAATTTCTCATGGAAGATTCAAGAGAGACCTCAACAAGGTTTCAACAACAATAATGGTGGAAGAAACAGGTTTAGCAATGGCAAGCCTTTTCCATCATCTTCTCAGCAACAGACAGAGAATTCTAAGCAGAACCCCTCTGACTTAGCAACCATGGTCTCTGATCTAATCAAAACCACTCAAAGTTTCATGACTGAAACAAGGTCCTCCATTAGGAATTTGGAGGCACAAGTGGGACAGCTGAGCAAGAAAGTTAATGAACTCTCTCCTAGTACTCTCCCAAGCAACACAGAAGAAAATCCAAAAAGAGAGTGCAAGGCCATCAACATGGCCGAATTTGGAGAGGAAGGAGAGGAAGTGAACGCCACTGAGGAAGACCTCAGTGGGCGTGCACTGACCTCCATTGAGTTCCCCAATGAGGAACCATGGGAATCTGAGGCTCAAAATGAGACCATAGGGATTCCATTGGACTTACTTCTGCCTTTCATGAGCTCTGATGAGTATTCTTCCTCTGAAGAGGATGAGTATGTCACTGAAGAGCAAGTTGCTAAATACCTTGGAGCAATCATGAAGCTAAATGACAAGTTATTTGGAAATGAGACTTGGGAAGATGAACCTCCTCTGCTCACCAAAGAACTGGATGACTTGTCTAGGCAGAAATTACCTCAAAAGAGACAAGATCCTGGGAAGTTTTCCATACCTTGTACCATAGGCACCATGACCTTCAAGAAGGCTCTGTGTGACTTAAGGTCAAGTGTAAACCTCATGCCTCTCTCTGTAATGGAGAAGCTAGGGATCTTTGAGGTGCAAGCTGCAAGAATCTCATTAGAGATGGCAGACAACTCAAGAAAACAAGCTTATAGACTTGTAGAGGATGTTCTGGTAAAAGTTGAAGACCATTACATCCCTACTGATTTCATAGTCCTAGAGACTGGGAAATGCATGAATGAAACCATCATCCTTGGCAGACCTTTCCTAGCCACAGCAAAAGCTGTGATTGATGTTGATAGAGGTGAAATGATCATTCAAGTGAATGAAGAATCCTTTGTGTTTAAGGCTCAAGGATATCCCTCTGTCACCATGGAGAGGAAGCATGAAGAGCTTCTCTCAAATCAGAGACAAACAGAGCCCCCACAGTCAAACTCTAAGTTTGGTGTTGGGAGGCCACAACCAAACTCTAAGTTTGGTGTTGAACCCCCACATTCAAACTCTAAGTTTGGTGTTGGGAGGTTCCAACATTGCTCTGAGTATCTGTGAGGCTCATTGAGAGCCCTCTGTCAAGCTACTGACATTAAAGAAGCGCTTGTTGGGAGGCAACCCAATGTTATATTTTATATATTTTCCTTTGTTATTTTTTGTTATTTTGTAGGTTGATGATCATGAGAAGTCACAAAAGTAATTGAAAAAGCAAAAACAGAATGAAAAACAGGAAGAAAAACAGCACACCCTGGAGGAAGAACTCACTGGCGTTTAAACGCCAGTGAGGGTAGCAGTTGGGCGTTTAACGCCCAGTCTGGCACCATTCTGGGCGTTTAACGCCAGAAAAGGGCACCAGACTAGCGTTAAACGCCAGAAAAGGGCTAGAACCTGGCGTTAAACGCCAGGAATGGGCACCAGCCCGGCGTTTAACGCCAGAAATGGCTCAAAACGTGATTTTGAGCAACATATGGTGCAGGGATGACTTTTCCTTGACACCACAGGATCTGTGGACCCCACAGGACCCCACCACCACTCTCTCTCTTCTTTCCCCATTCACCAATCACCTCAATACCTCTTCCCCAAAAACCCTTCACCTATCAAATCCCATCTTTCTCTTCACCACTCACATCCATCCTTCATAAAACCCCACCAACCTCACCCTTCAAATTCAAACCACTTTCCCTCCCAAACCCACCCATAATAGCCGAACACACTACCATCTCCCTCTTCCTCATTTCTTCTTCTACTCTCTTCTTTCTTCTTTTGCTCGAGGACGAGCAACCATTTTAAGTTTGGTGTGGTAAAAGCGTTGCTTTTTCGTTTTTCCATAACCATTTATGGCATCCAAGGCCGGAGAAACCTCTAGAAAGAGGAAAGGGAAGGCAAAAGCTTCCACCTCCGAGTCATGGGAGATGGATAGATTCATCTCAAGGGTGCATCAAGACCACTTCTATGAAGTTGTGGCCTTGAAGAAGGTGATCCCCGAGGTCCCCTTTTTACTCAAAAAGGGTGAATATCCGGAGATCCGCCATGAGATCTGAAGAAGAGGTTGGGAAGTACTTACCAACCCCATTCAACAAGTCGGAATCTTGATGGTTCAAGAGTTCTATGCCAATGCATGGATCACCAAGAACCATGATCAAAGTGTAAACCCGGATCCAAAGAATTATCTTACTATGGTTCAGGGGAAATACTTGGATTTTAGTCCGGAAAGTGTGAGGGTGGCGTTCAACTTGCCTATGATGCAAGGAGATGAACATCCTTACACAAGAAGGGTCAACTTTGATCAAAGGTTGGACCAAGTCCTCACAGTCATATGTGAAGAGGGCGCACAATGGAAGAGAGATTCAAGAGGCAAGCCGGTTCAATTGAGAAGGCATGACCTCAAGCCCGTGGCTAGAGGATGGTTAGAGTTCATACAACGCTCAATCATTCCCACTAGCAACCGGTCCGAAGTTACCATAGACTGGGCTATCATGATCCATAGCATCATGATTGGAGAAGAAGTGGAAGTTCATGAGGTCATAGCCCAAGAACTTTACAAGGTGGCGGATAAGTCCTCTACCTTAGCAAGGTTAGCCTTTTCTCACCTCATTTGTCACCTCTGTTATTCAGTTGGAGTTGACATAGAGGGAGACACCCCCATTGATGAGGATAAGCCCATCACTAAGAAAAGGATGGAGCACACAAAAGACCCCTCTCATCAAGAGATCCCTGAGATGCCTCAAGGGATGCACTTTCCTCCACAAGACTATTGGGAGCAAGTAAACACCTCCCTAGGAGAACTAAGTTCCAACATGGGACAACTAAGGGTGGAGCATCAAGAACACTCCATTCTCCTCCATGAAATTAGAGAAGATCAAAGAATCATGAGAGAGGAGCAACAAAAGACAAGGAAGAGACATTGAGGAGCTCAAGCACTCCATAGGATCTTCAAGAGGAAGAAAGAGCCGCCATCACTAAGGTGGACCCGTTCTTTAATTTCCTTGTTCTTTATTCTTCTGTTTTTCGAATTTTGTGCTTTATGTTATCTATGTTTGTGTCTTGTGATCATTAGTGTCTTAGTGTCTATGCCTTAAAGTTATGAATGTCCTATGAATCCATCACCTTTCTTGAATAATAACGTGCTTAATTGAAAAGGAAAGAATTGCATGAATTTTGAATTTTATAACAGTTTAATCATTTTGATGTGGTGGCATTACTTTTGTTCTCTGAATGTATGCTTAAACAGTGCATATGTCTTTTGAATTTGTGGTTCATGAATGTTGGCTCTTGAAAGAATGATGAAAAAGGAGACATGTTACTGAGGATCTGAAAAATCATTAAAAATGATTCTTGAAGCAAGAAAAAGCAGTGAAGACAAAAAAAAAAAACGAAAAAAAAAATAGAAAGAAAGAAAAGAAGAAAAGAAAAAAAAAGAGAAGGAATAAAGTTGTGATCCAAGGCAATAAGAGTGTGCTTAAGAACCCTGGACACCTCTAATTGGGGACTCTAGCAAAGCTGAGTCACAATCTGAAAAGGTTCACCCAATTATGTGTCTGTGGCATGTATGTATCCGGTGGTAATACTGGAAGACAGAGTGCTTTGGGCCACGGCCAAGACTCATAAAGTAGTTGTGTTCAAGAATCATCATACTTAACTAGGAGAATCAATAACACTATCTGGATTCTGAGTTCCTAAAGAAGCCAATCATTCTGAGTTGCAAAGGATAGAGTGAGATGCCAAAACTGTTCAGAGGCAAAAAGCTAAAAGCCCCGCTCATCTAATTAATACTGATCTTCATAGATGTTTTTGGAATTCATTGCATATTCTCTTCTTTTTATCTTATTTGATTTTCAGTTGCTTGGGGACAAGCAACAATTTAAGTTTGGTGTTGTGATGAGCGGATAATTTTGTACGCTTTTTGGCATTGTTTTTAGTATGTTTTTGGTATGATCTAGTTAGTTTTTAGTATATTTTTATTAGTTTTTAGTTAAAATTCACTTTTCTGGACTTTACTATGAGTTTGTGTGTTTTCTGTGATTCAGGTATTTTCTGGCTGAAATTGAGGGACCTGAGCAAAAATCTGATTCAGAGACCAAAAAAGGACTGCAGATGCTGTGGATTCTAACCTCCCTGCACTCGAAGTGGATTTCTGGAGCTACAGAAGCCCAATTGGCGCGCTCTCAACGGCGTGGAAAGTAGACATCCTGGGCTTTCCAGCAATATATGATAGTCCATACTTTGCCCAAGATTTGATGGCCCAAACCGGCGTTCAAAGTCACTTCAAGAAATTCCAGCGTTAAACGCCGGAACTGGCACCTAAATGGAGTTAAACGCCCAAACTGGCATAAAAGCTGGCGTTTAACTCCAAGAAGAGTCTCTACACGAAAAATGCTTCATTGCTCAGCCAAGCACACACCAAGTGGGCCCGAAAGTGGATTTTTATGTCATTTACTCATCTTTGTACACCTTAGGCTACTAGTTTCTATAAGTAGGACTTTTACTATTGTATTTGACATCTTGGTAGCTATCTTCCTAATTTTATGCTATCTTAGATCATTTGGGAGGCTGGCCATTCGGCCATGCCTAGACCTTGTTCTTATGTATTTTAACGGTGGAGTTTCTACACACCATAGATTAAGGTGTGGAGCTTGCTGTACCTCGAGTATTAATGCAATTACTATTGTTTTCTATTCAATTCCGCTTGTTCTTTGTCCAAGATATCACTTGTTCTTCAACTTGATGAATGTGATGATCCGTGACACTCATCATCATTCTCACTCATGAACAAAGTGACTGACAACCACTCTTGTTCTACAAGCATCCGAGGCCCTAGTGAATATCTCTTGGATTCCTGATTGCACGATGCATGGTTGATCGCCTGACACCGAGTGCTCGCCTGACAAAACGAGCCAGCCATTCCGTGAGATCAGAGTCTTCGTGGTATAGGCGAGAACTGATGGCAGCATTCAAGAGAATCCGAAGGTCTAACCTTGTCTGTGGTATTCTGAGTAGGATTCAATGACTGAATGACTGTGACGTGCTTCAAACTCCTGAGGGCGGGCGTTAGTGACGACGCAAAAGAATCACTGGATTCTATTCCAGCCTGATTGAGAACCGACAGATGAATTCCGCTATGACTGTGACAGGGCATATGCAATCGCTTTCAAGGAGATGGGAGGTAGCCACTGACAACGGTGAAACCCTACACGAGCTTGCCATGGAAAGGAGTAGAAGAATTGGATGAAGGCAGTAGGAAAGCAGAGAGACGGAAGGGAAGGCATCTTCATGCGCTTATCTGAAGTCCTACCAATGAATTACATAAGTCCCTCTTTATCTTTTATGTTATATGCGTCATCACCATTATACATTTGAGTTGCCTGACTAAGATTTACAAGATGACCATAGCTTGCTTCAATACTAACAATCTCCGTGGGATCGACCCTTACTCACGTAAGGTATTACTTGGACGACCCAGTGCACTTGCTGGTTAGTTGTGCGAAGTTGTGTAATGCCATGGGATTGAACTACCAAGTTTTTGGAGTTCATGACCGGGGATTATGAGAGTTGTGAAAAGTATTGTTCACAATTTTGCGCACCAAGCTCCTCACCCCCAACCATGGGGTTTAGAGACTCATGCTGTAGAAGATACAATGAGAAATGTGTAAAAGTGTCATGAGGTACCGATACAATGTCAAAAGATCCTATTAATAGTGAACTAGTAACCTAAGGTTTACAGAATTGAGTAAATGACAGAAAAATCCACTTCTGGGCCCACTTGGTGTGTGCTTGGGCTGAGCATTGAAGCTTTTATGTGTAGAGACCTTTTCTGGAGTTAAACGCCATCTTTCATGCCAGTTTGGGCGTTTAACTCCAATTTTTATGCCAGTTCCAGCGTTAAACGCTGGAAATTCTGAGGTTGATTTGCAACGCCGGTTTGGGCCATCAAATCTCGGGCAAAGTATGGACTATTATACATTGCTGGAAAGCCCAGGATGTTTACTTTCCAACGCCGTTGAGAGCGTGCCAATTGGGCTTCTGTAGCTCCAGAAAATCCACTTCCAGTGTAGGGAGGTCAGAATCCAACAGCATCTGCAGTCCTTTTCAGCCTCTAAATCAGATTTTTGCTCAGAACCCTCAATTTCAGTCAGAAAATACTGAAAACATAAAAACACACAAACTCATAGTAAAGTCCAGAAAAGTGAATTTTAACTAAAACTAATAAAAATATACTAAAAACTTAACTAAATATACTAAAATCATACTAAAAAACAATGCCAAAAAGCGTATAAATTATCCGTCATCACAACACCAAACTTAAATTGTGCTTGTCCCCAAGCAACTGAAAATTAAAATAGAATAAAAAAGAAGAGAATATACTATAGACTCCAAAATATCAAAGAAACATAGTTCCAATTAGATGAGCGGGACTAGTAGCTTTTTGCTTCCGAACAGTTTTGGCATCTCACTTTATCCTTTGAAGTTCAGAATGATTGGCATCTTTAGGAACTCAGAACTCAGATAGTGTTATTGATTCTCCTAGTTAAGTATGATTCTTGAACATAGCTAGTGTATGAGTCTTGGCTGTGGCCCAAAGCACTCTGTCTTCAGTATTACCACCAGATACATACATGCCACAGACACATAATTGGGTGAACCTTTTCAGATTGTGACTCAGCTTTGCTAGAGTCCCCAATTAGAGGTGTCCAGGGTTCTTAAGCACACTCTTTTTGCCTTGGTTCACAACTTTATTTCTTTCTTTTTCTTTCTTTTTCTTTTTCTTTCTTCTCTTTTTTTTCGATTTTTTTTTTGCATTCACTGCTTTTTCTTTCTTCAAGAATCAACTTGATGATTTTTCAGATCCTCAATAACAGTTCCCTTTTTCCCTCATTCTTTCAAGAGCCAACAATTTTAACATTCTCAAAACAACAAATTCAAAAGACATATGCATTGTTCAAGCATTCATTCAGAAAACAAAAAGTATTGTCACCACATCAAACTAATTCAACTAGTTTCAGGGATGAATTTGAAACCCTGTACTTCTTGTTCTTTTGTGGTTAAAGCATTTTTCATTTAAGAGAGGTGATGGATTCATAGGACATTCATAGCTTTAAGGCATAAACTTTAAATTTTATTAATTATGAATTAAGAACAAAACTCAAAAATAGATATAAAATGAAACTAAAAATAGAAAGCAAAAATTTAAATAGGCTCCTAATGATAGAGGTTTTCACAGAGTTAGGACTCAACAACCTTGGTTTTGAGAAGTGGATGCTCCCTCAGCTTGGGAGGAAAGCTTTTGGCGTTTCCACTCTTGGAGTTCACGCCTCTGCTTCTCTTGTTCCTTCAGCAATTTGCAGAGCATGCAGTTCTGATTCTGCTGTTCTTCCTTAAGTTGCTCCATAGTCTCTTGCAACTTGTTGATAGATGCTTCTAGGCTGGCCCAGTAGCCAATTTCAGGGAATTCAGGGAGGAACTCCTGCGCCCTCCTTTTGATAGAGTTGTCTTGCATTTTCCTTGACTTCTTGGTGATTGGATGTTCAATGGGTATGAATTCATCTACTCCCATTTTTACCCCAGCCTCTTTACAGAGCAAGGAGATCAAGCTTGGGTAAGCCAATTTGGCTTCAGTGGAATTCTTATTTGCAATTGTGTAGATCTCACAAGCAATCACATGATGAACCTCCACTTCTTTTCCAAGCATAATGCAATGAATCATCACTGCTCTCTTGATAGTGACCTCAGAACGGTTGCTAGTGGGCAATATGGAACGCCCAATAAAGTCTAGCCAACCTCTTGCAATTGGTTTGAGGTCTCCCCTCTTGAGTTGGTTTGGGACACCCTTTGAATTGGTTATTGGTGGACGAAATTGTATCTCTTTATAAAATATGATAATAGAACCTGGTCCAAGATCAACTTCGTTCAACTAACTAGCAAGTGCACTGGGTCGTCCAAGTAATACCTTACGTGAGTAAGGGTCGATCCCACGGAGATTATTGGCTTGAAGCAATCAATGTTTATTTTATTTGTCTTAGTTAGGATGTCACAAAATTATTTGGATTACTTGAACAATAGAGTTATTCGTTTATAAAGGATTGTGGAATATATTAGAATAATAAAGAATACTAGCGTTACTTGTTGTGCAGTAATGGAGAATATGTTGGAGTTTTGGAGATGCTTTGTTCTCTGAATTTCAACTCTTCCTTGAGATCCTCTTCTCACACGCAAGGTCTATCCATGGCAAGCTCTATGTAGGGTGTCACCGTTGTCAATGGCTACTTCCCATCCTCGCAGTGAAAGCTAATGCTCACGCACTCTGTCACAGTACGGCCAATCACCGGTTGGTTCCCGCTTCCTACTGGAATAGAATCCCTCTTTTGCATCTGTCACTAACGCCCAGCAGGTTGCAAGTTTGAAGCACGTCACAGTCATTCAATCCTGGAATCCTACTCGGAATACCACAGACAAGGTTTAGACTTTCCGGATTCTCATGAATGCCGCTATCTATCTAGCTTATACCACGAAGATTCTGATTAGGGAAGCTAAGAGACATTCATTCAATCTGATGTAGAACGGAGGTGGTTGTCAGGCACACGTTCATGGATTGAGGAAGGTGATGAGTGTCACGGATCATCACCTTCTCCACAGTTAAGCGCGAATAAACATCTTAGATAAGAACAAGCGTGTTTGAATGGAAAATAAAAGAATTGTATTAATTCATTGAGACGCTGCAGAGCTCCTCACCCCCCAACAATGGAGTTTAGAGACTCATGCCGTCACAAAGTATGTAATTCAGATCTGAAAATGTCATGAGGTACAAGATAAGTCTGTAAAAGTTGTTTAAATAGTAAACTAGTAACCTAGGTTTACAGAAAATGAATAAACTAAGATAATTGGTGCAGAAATCCACTTCTGGGGCCCACTTGGTGTGTGCTGGGGCTGAGACTAAAGCTTTCCACGTGTAAAGGCCTTTCTTGGCGTCAAACTCCAGGTTATGACGTGTTTTGGGCGTTCAACTCCGGATCATGACGTTTTTCTGGCGTTTTACTCCAGACAGCAGCATGAACTTGGCGTTTAACGTCAAGTTACGTCGTCATTCTTCGAATAAAGCATGGACTATTATATATTGCTGGAAAGCCCTGGATGTCTACTTTCCAACGCCGTTGAGAGCGCGTCAATTGGACTCCTGTAGCTCCAGAAAATCCATTTCGAGTGCAGGGAGGTCAGGATCCAACAGCATCAGCAGTCCTTTTTCAGCCTAAGTCAGATTTTTGCTCAGCTCCCTCAATTTCAGCCAGAAAATTCCTGAAATCACAGAAAAACACACAAACTCATAGTAAAGTCCAGAAATATGATTTTTGCCTAAAAACTAATATTATTTTACTAAAAACTAACTGAAACATGCTAAAATCTACATGAAATTACCCCCAAAAAGCGTATAAAATATCCACTCATCACAACACCAAACTTAAACTGTTGCTTGTCCTCAAGCAACTAGATAAATAAAATAGGTTTTAACAGAAATAAAGAAGTAATAATATTTTAGAGTTTTAAATGAAGCTTAGATTCTTATTAGATGAGCGGGGCTTGTAGCTTTTTGTTTCTGAACAGTTTTGGCATCTCCCTGTATCTTTTAAATTTCAAAATGATTGGCATCCTTAGGAACTCAGAATTCAGATAGTATCATTGACTCTCCTAGTGTAGTATGTTGATTCTTGAACACAGTTATTTTATGAGTCTTGGCTGTGGCCCTAAGCACTTTGTTTTCCAGTATTTCCACCGGATACAAAAAAAATGCCACAGACACATAAATGGGTGAACCTTTTCAGATTGTGACTCAGCTTTGCTAGAGTCCCCAATTAGCGGTGTCCAGAGCTCTTAAGCACACTCTTTTGCTTTGGATCACGACTTTAACCACTCAGTCTCAAGCTTTTCACTTGGACCTTCATGACACAAGCACATGGTTAGGGACAGCTTGATTTAGCCGCTTAGGCCTGGATTTTATTTCCTTGGGCCCTCCTATCCATTGATGCTCAAAGCCTTGGATCCTTTTTACTCTTGGCTAGTGCCCATGGCTTGTGAATATTGTGTTTTTTTTTTTTGAACTGCTTTTTCTTGCTTCAAGAATCAATTCATGATTTTTCAGATCATCAATGATATTTTTCGTGTTCCTCATCCCTTCAGGAGCCAATATTCATCAAATTCAAAGTACATATTATGCACTGTTCAAGCATTCATTCAGAGAACAAAAAGTATTGCCACCACATATAATTAATTATAAATTTTATTATTAAGAACTCGAAAAATATAGATTACTTCTTCATTCTAAAATAAAATCTACTACTTTATTCATGCCTGATGATGATGAGAAAAATAAACTATAGCTTAATTGGAAATAAAATCAAAATAGACATACTAATTACTACTAAATATCTCCTAAAGTGAAATTCAATAAAATAAAAACGCTATCACTAAATTAAAGCAGGAAAATTGGAACTCAGCAACCTGTTGTTTTGAGTAGTAGATGTTCTTTTAATCCATGGAGCACTTTTCAGGGATTAATTTTTGGCGCTTCAGCTCCCTTAGATCACGCCCTTGCTCCTCCTGTTCCTTGAGCAGTTTGCAAATCATGCTACTTTGATTATTCTGTTCTTCCTTTATTTGATCCATAGCTTCTTGTAATCTGGAAATAGAAGCCTCAAGATGTTCCCAATATTCGAATTGGGGCAGTTCTGGGAGGGCTTCTTGTGCTCTCCTCTTGGTTGAATCATCTTGTTGCTGTTGTCTGACCATTGATATTCCAGTAATGGGCTTTTCAATTAGGATATATTCAGTTATTCCCATCTTTACTCCAGCATCTTTGCAAAGCATAGAAATTAGGCTTGGGTAAGCCAATTTGGCGTCCTTAGAATTCTTGTTTGCAATTTTATATAGCTCACATGAGATCAGCTGATGAACTTCCACTTCTTTTCCCAGCATGATGCAGTGAATCATGACAGCTCTCTTGATGGTAACTTCAGAACGGTTGCTGGTGGGCAATATGGAACGACTAATAAAATCCAGCCAGCCTCTAGCTACTGGTTTTAGATCTTCTCTTTTGAGCTGAACTGGGGTGCCAGTTGTACTGGTAGTCCACTTGGCTCCAGGAATGCATATATCTTCCAAGATCTTGTCCAATCCTTTATTGACCCTCATCATTCTCCTATTAAAGGAGTCTGGGTCATCCTTCAGTTGAGGAATCTTGAATATCTCCCTGATCTTGTCAGCATTGGTATGAATGATCTTTCCTCTGACTACGGTCTTATGGTCAAAGAGAGCCACTCCAATGATTCTTTGCCTTTCTGTCTGCCATAGATTAGCATAGAATTCCTGAACCATGTTCCTTCCCACTTTCGTTTCAGGATTGGCCAGAATTTCCCAATTCCTGTTTCGAATCTGCTCTTGGATCTCCGGATATTCATCTTCTTTCAGATCAAATCTGACTTCTGGGATCACTGATCTGTGACTCATTATCTTGTAGTAATGGTCTGAATGTTCTTTAGTTAAGAACTTCCCTTGATTCCAGAGGGGCTTTGGATTGCTCTTTTCCTTGCCCTTTTGGGTGGTTTGCTTTCCTCTAGGGGCCATGATCAAGAGACACAATAGTTTTTGTGATCACGGGTAAAACACACCAAACTTAGAGCTTTGCTTGTCCTCAAGCAAAAGAGAAAAAAGAAGAGGGAATGAAGGAGAGCAGGTGTTGGATGGTGTTGAGGAGGAAGTCGCCGAACACAAGATATAGGGAGGGGGTGGGTAAATTTCGAAAAAATAAGAAAGAGATAAGATAGAAGATATGATTTTAAAAGATATGATTAGAAAAGGATATAATTTTAAAAAAGAGAAAGATATGAAAAATAATTTTAAAAGATAGAATTGAAATTTTTAATTTTGAAAAAGATTTTAAAAGATAGTAGATGTGTTGGAAACAAATTTGAAAAGATGATGGATTGAATTGGAAAGCCATTTGGCTTTATGGATTAAGATATATTTAATATTTTCGAAAAAATGATTTTAGAAATTAGGATAAAACTTTTGGAATTGAAGGTGATAATTTAAAATATGTTTATGCAAGAAATCATGAATTGAAACATAAAAATTTTGAAAAATTATATAAAAAAATGAAAATGTACCTCCTCCCATTATCCTGGTGTTGAACGCCCATGTGGTGCATGTTTTGGGCGTTCAACGCCCATATGGTGCTTCTCCTGGGCGTTCAACGCCCAATTGGAGCTTCTTTCTGGCGTTGAACGCCAGGAAGTCCTTCTTCACTGGGCGTTTTTCTGAACGCCCAGGATGCTAGCAGACTGGCGTTAAACGCCCAGAAGGTGCATCTTTCTGGCGTTTAACGCCCAGAAGATGCTCCTTTCTGGCGTTTAACGCCCAGATGGCTACCCTTACTGGCGTTAAACGCCCAGTGGGAGCTTCTTTTGGGCGTTTAACGCCCAAAGTATTCTCACTGGCTTTTTATGCCAGTGAGCTTCCAAATTTCCCTGTAACTTTGTTACTTCAACTATTTGATATTTCACCTTTGAAGATACTTGATATATACCTGAAACAAAATAAATTTAATTAATGAATACGAATAAAATTAAATTTTGTGATTGGCTGGGTTGCCTCCCAGCAAGCGCTTCTTTAATGTCATTAGCTGGACTATCACTGATTCTTCAATTAAGTCTCAGTCTTGAGCATTCTTGCTCAAAATTGCCTTCAAGATAATGTTTGACTCTTTGTCCATTAACAATGAATTTTTTATTAGAGTCATTATCCTGAAGCTCTATGTATCCATATGGTGATACGTTTGTAATGACATATGGACCTCTCCACCGGGATTTTAATTTCCCAGGGAATAATTTGAGCCTTGAATTAAATAACAGAACTTTCTGTCCTGGCTCAAAGACTCTGGATGACAATTTCTTATCATGCCATCTTTTTGCTTTCTCTTTGTAAATTTTTGCATTTTCGAAAGCATTGAGTCTAAATTCCTCTAGCTCATTTAACTGGAGCAATCGTCTTTCTCCAGCTAACTTGGCATCAAGGTTCAGGAATCTGGTTGCCCAGTAGGCCTTGTGTTCCAGTTCCACTGGCAAGTGACACGCCTTTCCATACACAAGCTGGTATGGAGAGGTCCCTATAGGGGTCTTAAATGCTGTTCTGTATGCCCACAGAGCATCATCCAAGCTTCTTGCCCAATCCTTTCTACGGTTAATTACAGTCCGTTCCAGGATTCTTTTGAGTTCTCTATTTGAGACTTCAGCTTGCCCATTAGTTTGTGGATGATATGGAGTAGCTACCTTGTGGTTGACTCCATAACGTACCAGAGCAGCATAAAGCTGTTTATTACAGAAATGAGTGCCCCCATCACTGATTAGCACTCTAGGGATACCAAATCTGCTGAAGATATGTTTCTGGAGGAATTTCAACACTGTTTTAGTGTCATTAGTGGGTGTTGCAATAGCCTCCACCCATTTGGATACATAATCTACTGCCACCAGAATATAAGTGTTTGAGTATGATGGTGGGAAAGGTCCCATAAAGTCAATGCCCCATACATCAAACAACTCAATCTCCAAGATTCCTTGTTGAGGCATGGCATAACTGTGAGGCAGGTTACCTGATCTTTGGCAACTATCACAGTTAAGCACAAATGCTCGGGAGTCTTTATATAGAGTAGGCCAGTAAAAGCCACTTTGGAGGACTCTTGTGGCTGTTCGCTCACTTCCAAAATGTCCTCCATACTGTGATCCATGGCAATGCCAAAGGATCTTCTGTGCTTCCTCTTTAGGCACACATCTACGGATTACTCCGTCTGCACATCTCTTGAAGAGATATGGTTCATCCCAAAGATAGTACTTTACATCTGTGATTAATTTCTTTGATTGCACCCTACTGTACTCTTTGGGTATGAATCTCACTGCCTTGTAGTTTGCAATGTCTGCAAACCATGGCACTTCCTGGATGGCAAACAGTTGCTCATCCGGAAAGGTTTCAGAGATCTCAGTGAGAGGGAGGGACGCCCCTTCTACTGGTTCTATTCGGGACAGGTGATCTGCTACTTGATTTTCTGTCCCTTTTCTGTCTCTTATTTCTATATCAAACTCCTGCAGAAGCAGCACCCATCTGATAAGTCTGGGTTTTGAATCCTGCTTTGTGAGTAGATATTTAAGAGCAGCATGATCAGTGTACACAATCACTTTTGATCCTACTAAATAGGATCTGAATTTATCAATGGCATAAACCACTACAAGTAGCTCTTTTTCTGTGGTTGTGTAATTCTTCTGTGCGTCATTTAAGACACGGCTGGCATAGTAAATGACGTGCAGAAGCTTGTCATGCCTTTGTCCCAACACTGCACCAATGGCATGGTCACTGGCATCACACATCAGTTCAAATGGTAATGTCCAGTCTGGTGCAGAGATGATTGGTGCTGAGACCAATTTAGCTTTCAGGGTCTCAAATGCCTGCAGACACTCTTTATCAAAGATAAATGGTGTGTCAGCAGCTAGCAGGTTGCTCAGAGGTTTGGCGATTTTTGAAAAGTCCTTTATAAACCTCCTATAGAATCCCGCATGCCCTAGAAAGCTTCTGATTGCCTTAACATTAGCAGGTGGTGGTAATTTTTCAATTACCTCTACTTTAGCTTGGTCCACCTCTATCCCCTTGTTCGAAATTTTGTGCCCAAGGACAATTCCTTCAGTCACCATAAAGTGGCATTTTTCCCAGTTTAAAACCAGGTTAGTCTCTTGGCATCTTTTCAGAACAAGTGCTAAATGGTTAAGGCAGGAGCTGAATGAGTCTCCAAATACTGAAAAGTCATCCATGAAGACTTCCAGGAATTTTTCCACCATGTCAGAGAAAATTGAGAGCATGCACCTCTGAAAAGTTGCAGGTGCATTGCACAGGCCAAATGGCATCCTTCTGTATGCAAATACTCCAGATGGGCATGTGAATGCCGTTTTTTCCTGATCCTGGGGATCTACTGCAATTTGATTATAACCTGAATATCCATCCAGGAAGCAGTAGTATTCATGACCTGCTAGTCTTTCTAGTATCTGGTCTATGAATGGTAAAGGAAAATGATCCTTTCTGGTGGCTGTATTGAGCCTTCTGTAATCAATACACATGCGCCACCCAGTAACTGTTCTTGTAGGAACCAGTTCATTTTTTTCATTATGAACCACTGTCATGCCACCTTTCTTAGGGAAGACTTGGACAGGGCTCACCCAGGGGCTGTCAGAAATAGGATAAATGATCCCAGCCTCTAGTAACTTAGTGACCTCTTTCTGCACTACTTCCTTCATGGCTGGGTTCAGCCGCCTTTGTGGTTGAACCACTGGTTTGGCGTCACCCTCCAGTAAGATTTTGTGCATGCATCTAGCTGGGCTAATGCCCTTAAGATCACTGATGGACCACCCAAGAGCTGTCTTGTGTGTCCTTAGCACTTGAATTAGTGCTTCCTCTTCCTGTGGCTCTAAGGTAGAGCTTATGATTACAGGAAAGGTATCACCTTCTCCCAGAAATGCATATTTTAGGGAAGGTGGTAATGGCTTGAGCTCGGGTTTAGGAGGTTTCTCCTCTTCCTGAGGGATTTTCAGAGATTCCATTATTTTCTCTGACTCCTCCAGATCAGGCTGGACGTCTTTAAAGATGTCCTCTAGCTCTGATTCTGGACTCTCAGCCATATTGACCTCTCTTACCAGAGAGTCAATAATATCAACACTCATGCAGTCATTTGGGGTGTCTGGGTGTTGCATGGCTTTTACAACATTCAACTTGAACTCCTCCTCATTGACTCTCAAGGTTACTTCCCCTTTTTGAACATCAATGAGGGTTCGGCCAGTTGCTAGGAAAGGTCTTCCTAGAATGAGAGTTGCACTCTTGTGCTCCTCCATTTCCAGCACCACAAAGTCAGTAGGAAAAGCAAATGGCCCGACCTTGACAATCATGTCTTCAATCACGCCTGATGGGTATTTAATGGAGCCATCAGCAAGTTGAAGACATATCCTGGTTGGTTTAATTTCTTCAGTTAAACCAAGCTTTCTGATAGTAGATGCAGGTATTAAGTTGATACTTGCCCCAAGATCACATAAAGCTTGCTTGGTACAATTACCCTCTAAAGTGCATGGTATCATAAAGCTCCCAGGATCTTTAAGCTTCTCAGGTAAGCTTTTCAGAATGACTGCACTGCATTCTTCAGTGAGGTAAACTTTTTCAGGTTCCCTCCAATCCTTCTTATGACTTAAGATCTCTTTCATGAACTTAGCATAAGAAGGTATTTGCTCAAGTGCTTCTGCAAACGGAATCTTTATTTCAAGAGTCCTGAGATAGTCTGCAAAGCGGGCAAATTGCTTATCCTGTTCCGCTTGGCGGAGTTTTTGAGGATAAGGCATTTTGGCTTTGTATTCCTCAACTTTAGTTGCTGCAGGTTTATTACCTACAGAAGTGGGTTGGGAAGCCTTTTTAGAAGGGTTATCATCAGCACTCGTAGGTGACTTATCCCCCACTGGCAATTGATGCCAGAGGTGGGAGATGGAGTGGCGTTAGACGCCATCTCCTTGTTGGTTACTGGCGTTTGAACGCCAGAACCATGTCCCTTTTGGGCGTTCAACGCCAGATCCATGCTTGTTTCTGGCGTTGAACGCCAGGAATTAGCATGGTCTGGGCGTTCAGCGCCAGCTTTATTCCTTTCTGGGCTCTGATTGTCCTCAGAGGGATTTTGAGTATCCTCTTGTTCATTTCTTGGTTTCCTGCTGCTTTGAAGTGAGGTATTTAATGTTTTCCCACTTCTTAATTGAACTGCTTGGCATTCTTCTGTTATTTGTTTTGACAGTTGCTTTTCTGTCTGCTTTAATTGCACTTCCATGTTCTTGTTAGCCATTCTTGTTTCCTGTAATATTTCCTTGAATTCGGCTAGTTGCTGAGTTAGAAAATCTAATTGCTGATTGAATTCATTAGCCTGATCCACTGGACTGAGTTCTGCAGTTACTGTTTTAGCTTCTTCTTTCATAGAGGATTCACTGCTTAGGTACAGATGCTGATTTCTGGCAACTGTATCAATAAGCTCTTGAGCTTCTTCAATTGTTTTTCTCATGTGTATAGATCCACCAGCTGAGTGGTCTAGAGAAATCTGAGCTTTTTCTGTAAGCCCATAGTAGAAGATGTCTAATTGCACCCATTCTGAAAACATTTCAGAGGGGCATTTTCTTAGCATCTCTCTGTATCTCTCCCAGGCATCATAAAGGGATTCATTAACTCCTTGTTTGAAGCCTTGGATGTTTAGCCTTAGCTGTGTCATCCATTTGGGAGGGAAATAGTGATTCAGGAATTTTTCTGACAGCTGTTTCCATGTTTTTATGCTGTTCTTAGGCTGGTTATTTAACCACCTCTTAGTTTGATCTTTTACAGCAAATGGAAACAGTAATAGTCTGTAGACATCCTGATCTACTTCCTTATCATGTACTGTATCAGCAATTTGCAGAAATTGTGCCAGAAACTCTGTAGGTTCTTCATGTGGAAGACCAGAATACTGGCAATTTTGCTGCACCATGATAATGAGCTGAGGATTCAGCTCAAAGCTACTAACTCCAATGGAGGGTATACAGATACTACTCCCATATGAAGCAGTAGTGGGGTTAGCATATGACCCCAGAGTTCTCTTGGACTGTTCATTCCCACTTGCTTCCATATTGAATACAAGTTGAGAATTTATATGTTGAGAATTATTTATTTTATAGTAATGGAATAACACAAAATGGGATATAGATATAAAAATATTTTGAAGATATTTTGTGAAAGAAAATTATTATTATTATTATTATTTTTTTGTTTAAATAAAATAAAAACGAAATAAATAAAAGAAAGTGGAAATATTTTGAAATTGAAAATTGAATTTTTAATGTAAAATTTTCGAAAAAGTAGTTTTAAAAATAGTTAGAAAATAAAATTTTTGAATTTTGAATTTTATGATGAAAGAGAAAAACACACAAAAGACACAAGATTTAAAATTTTTAGATCTAATGTTCCTTGTTTTCGAAAATTTTTGGAGGGAAAACACCAAGGAACACCAAACTTAAAAATTTTAAGATCAAGACACAAGAAAAACTCAAGAACACTTTGAAGATTCACAAGAACACCAAGAACACAAGAAAGAACACCAAACTTAAAATTTTTAGAAAATCAAGACAAGTTTTCGAAAATTTAAAGAAAGATTAACAAGAAAACACCAAACTTAAAGTTTGGCACAAGATTAAATTAAGAAAAATTATTTTTGAAAAAGATTTTCAAAAGTACTGGTGCTCCCTTATCAAGAATATAAACCAATGCTTTAGCCAATTGGGAATAAATATGACACTTGATGCAGATATTCCAATTAGTGCTTTAAAAGGAACACAAGTGAAACAAGAAAAGACACAAAGCAAGAAAAACTCAAGATCAAACAAGAAAAATAAGCAAGAACAACTTGAAGATTAATAAAGAACAAAAATCACAAGTCGAAATTTTTAAAGAAAAATATGAGATATGCAATTGACACCAAACTTAGAACAAGACACTAAAACTCACGAAAATTAGCAATTAATTAAAAGAAAAATAATAAATTTTGAAAAGAAATTTTTGAAAAGAAACTATCCTATCAATATTGATTTAATGACTCTATAAAAATAAGAACAAAAATAAAAATAAATTATTCCTAATCTAAGAAATAAAATAAGCCTTCAATTGTCCAAACTCAATAATCCCCGGCAACGGCGCCAAAAACTTAGTGGACGAAATTGTATCTCTTTATAAAATATGATAATAGAACCTGGTCCAAGATCAACTTCGTTCAACTAACCAGCAAGTGCACTGGGTCGTCCAAGTAATACCTTACGTGAGTAAGGGTCGATCCCACGGAGATTATTGGCTTGAAGCAATCAATGTTTATTTTATTTGTCTTAGTTAGGATGTCACAAAATTATTTGGATTACTTGAACAATAGAGTTATTCGTTTATAAAGGATTGTGGAATATATTAGAATAATAAAGAATACTAGCGTTACTTGTTGTGCAGTAATGGAGAATATGTTGGAGTTTTGGAGATGCTTTGTTCTCTGAATTTCAACTCTTCCTTGAGATCCTCTTCTCACACGCAAGGTCTATCCATGGCAAGCTCTATGTAGGGTGTCAACGTTGTCAATGGCTACTTCCCATCCTCGCAGTGAAAGCTAATGCTCACGCACTCTGTCACAGTACGGCCAATCACCGGTTGGTTCCCGCTTCCTACTGGAATAGAATCCCTCTTTTGCATCTGTCACTAACGCCCAGCAGGTTGCAAGTTTGAAGCACGTCACAGTCATTCAATCCTGGAATCCTACTCGGAATACCACAGACAAGGTTTAGACTTTTCGGATTCTCATGAATGCCGCTATCTATCTAGCTTATACCACGAAGATTCTGATTAGGGAAGCTAAGAGACATTCATTCAATCTGATGTAGAACGGAGGTGGTTGTCAGGCACACGTTCATGGATTGAGGAAAGTGATGAGTGTCACGGATCATCACCTTCTCCACAGTTAAGCGCGAATAAACATCTTAGATAAGAACAAGCGTGTTTGAATGGAAAATAAAGGAATTGTATTAATTCATCGAGACGCTGCAGAGCTCCTCACCCCCCAACAATGGAGTTTAGAGACTCATGCCGTCACAAAGTATGTAATTCAGATCTGAAAATGTCATGAGGTACAAGATAAGTCTGTAAAAGTTGTTTAAATAGTAAACTAGTAACCTAGGTTTACAGAAAATGAATAAACTAAGATAATTGGTGCAGAAATCCACTTCTGGGGCCCACTTGGTGTGTGCTGGGGCTGAGACTAAAGCTTTCCACGTGTAAAGGCCTTTCTTGGCGTCAAACTCCAGGTTATGACGTGTTTTGGGCGTTCAACTCCGGATCATGACGTTTTTCTGGCGTTTTACTCCAGACAGCAGCATGAACTTGGCGTTTAACGCCAAGTTACGTCGTCATTCTTCGAATAAAGCACGGATTATTATATATTGCTGGAAAGCCCTGGATGTCTACTTTCCAACGCCGTTGAGAGCGCGTCAATTGGACTCCTGTAGCTCCAGAAAATCCATTTCGAGTGCAGGGAGGTCAGGATCCAACAGCATCAGCAGTCCTTTTTCAGCCTAAGTCAGATTTTTGCTCAGCTCCCTCAATTTCAGCCAGAAAATTCCTGAAATCACAGAAAAACACACAAACTCATAGTAAAGTCCAGAAATATGATTTTTGCCTAAAAACTAATATTATTTTACTAAAAACTAACTGAAACATGCTAAAATCTACATGAAATTACCCCCAAAAAGCGTATAAAATATCCGCTCATCAGTTATCCACTTAGTTCCAGGGAGGCATATGTCCTCTAGAACTTGATCCAACCCTTTATCTGCTCTCACCATTCTCCTATTAAAGGAGTCAGGATCATCTTGCAATTGAGACAATTTGAAGATTTCTCTTATTTTGTCCAGATGGAAGTACATAACTTTCCCTCTGACCATGGTTCTGTAAGTATGGTACGCGGTTCCAGTCATTCTCTGCTTATCTGTTAGCCATAGATTTGAGTAGAATTCCTGAACCATATTCCTTCCAACCTTTATCTCAGGATTGGTTAAACTTCCCATCCTCTGTTTCGAATTGCTCTGGATCCCCGGATATTCATCTTCTTTCAGATCAAATTTTACTTCCGGGATCACACTCAGACCATTATTTTGTGATAATGGTCTTCATGTTCTTGGTTAAGAACTTCTCTTGATTCCAAAGATTCTTGGATTATTCTATTTCTTTCCTCTTAAATGGTTTGTTTTCCCTTAGGAGCCATGATATTGATGAATCTTGGCTTTAGTGATCACGGAAAAAGCACACCAAACTTAGAGGTTTGCTTGTCCTCAAGCAAAAGAAAGGAAGGAGAAGAGAGAGGAGAAGAGCAAATTCAAATGGTGTGGGGGAATGGTGAGGCCGAACGTGTCTTATAAGGGGGGGAAAGGAGATTTCGAAAAAATTGAGAAGAGATTGAGAAGATATGGAGAGGATTTGAAAAAAAAAGTGAGTTTTTAAATAAGATTTGGGATGATTTGAGAGGGATTGAAGAATGTTTTGATTTGTGAGGATTTTAAAGTGAATGATGAAAGGTTGAGATGGGTTTATGTAGAAAAGTATGGGTAAAAAAAAAGAAAGTTTGAAAAAATTTGATGGAAAACAAAATCTTGGTCCCCCACCTTTCTGGCGTTAAACGCCCAGAATGGCATCCATTCTGGCGTTTAACGCCCATGTTGCCCATTTTGGGCGTTTAACGCCCAGCCAGGTGCCCTGGCTGGCGTTAAACGCCAGAATTCCTTTCACTGGGCGTTTTGCTAAACGCCCAGGATGCTGAACACCTGGCGTTAAACGCCCGGAATGGTGCCCATCTGGCGTTTAACGCCCAAAATGGCACATTCCTGGCGTTAAACGCCCAGAATGGTACCATTCTGGGTTTAACGCCCAAAATGCCCCTTACTGGCGTTTTTTTTCGCCAGCAAGCTCTTTTTCTCTGCTTTTGAGCTGAATCCTTCTGTAACTCTGTGAATTCTTCATTTTTGATACTTGCTTCTGTAAAAACAATCATATAACCTTCTAATGACTGGGTTGCCTCCCAGCAAGCGCTTCTTTACTGTCTTTAGCTGGACCTTTACTGAGACTCACTCAAGTCTCAGTTTTGAGCATTCCTGCTCAAAATTGCTTTCAAGATAATGCTTGATTCTCTGTCCATTAACAATGAACTTTTTGTCAGAATCAATATCCTGAAGCTCAACATATCCATATGGTGACACTCCTGTAATCACATACGGACCCCTCCACCGGGATTTAAGTTTTCCTGGAAACAATTTGAGC